>NW_010541087.1:16633-55907 GCF_000687285.1 Phaethon lepturus
CCCCCCATTTTCATCTCAACTTTGCATGTATAGCTATGCTTTTAAATTTCTATAAAGTATTTGAAGGGAGAGTAGTTCTCTGGGAGAGAGTATGGATAAAAAAAATCCATAAACCTATGGATTTAAAACTATACAGGACAAGATTAATGATGAGGACTCTTTATACTAAAATGTTTGAATGCAGGTACCAGAAGGATGTTGATTGCTCAACATATCACACACACAGCTTGGCCCAATTCCATTGCTCTCATTTGTTTCATATTTCATTTCTGTACTTCAGTGAATAATTGAGCAATGCTAACATAAATTAGGGGACAAGAAGTTTTCCTTTCATCACAAAAACCTTCAATTCCATCTTTTTTGTAGCTGTGTGGAATATAAATAAATGCACCCACTGGGGCAGAGGTGGGCTAAGAGCCCAGACTGCATTTCACAAAATGTTACAAGTTATTGTCTAATCCACTTGTCTCTTGTTGAAGCGTACCCAAATCTTGGACATTACTGACTATTGGCTGTATCCAAAATATAATATCTCAGTTGCATAGACACCAACCCAAGTTATACTTCTCTGCATATGTAAAACATAGAACATAAACTATCCCATGTCAACAAACATTATTGGTTTCCTTTGTCACCCACTAATTGCAGGAAACGAGGTATGCTGTTTTCTTTAGCAGAAAATTTCTTTTGATCTTGCCTTCGATTCATAAATCACAGTATGTCACACTAGCAAAAATTCTTCAAAAAAGCCAATGTAAAATGGCCAGCTGCATTCAGGCCTTTTGAAAGCCAAACATCTGACCGAATTATGTTTAACCCCGGAGTCCACTACCAACAGACACTAAACTAAAGATTATGAAACTGAGAAAAAAAGAAATGGAGTTTATTTGGAGTAGTCCTTGAAATTATTAGATATTCTGATAGGCTAGTTGTAAAGTCTCATCACATGACCATTCAGAAAAAGATGAAAAGTCATTTACACTTACAAAAGTGGATAAAATACTTGGCTTAGTCTGCATGAACTGCAAAATGGGCTGTTCTCCAGGTATGGTTGTAAACTTGAGAACTCACAGATTTGGGAATGCCTAAACAAAAGATTTATGTGTGTTCTTAACTTGCCTCTGGTACATTTGCATTACATTTTAGACTTCCATTGCATGATCCAAAGAATCCTTGACTCATTCAATCCACCGACACGATGACATTCAGCTGATGAGCTGCTATTTGATAGTATTTTTCTACTTAAATACTGTGTGTGGTCTGAGGATTTATTTACTACGCATTTCATGGTTTACAGACAGAATTTATTTTCTTATGTATGTGCGCTCCTCTGGTACACACCACTACAGCATTTGCATGCTCACATTTATTAATTTAGTTTTGCAACACCTTAGTGGCTATTTTATCGCCATTTTGCAGATGTGAGCACAGAAATTAATGTCAAACTACATACATTAATCTGAAAGTATGTGGTGTAGTATGAAACACCTAGAGCTGGTTTTCCAGTGTGCACTGCATTACAGTATTGACTATGCTCAAAGGATAGCACTCCTGGACTTCATTTGTGGGTGCTTTGAAACACTGTCAATCTGTAAGACAGATTTCAAGGTCTTAAATGAGATACTCAGAAAAAGAGGACAAACTGTGACCATCTATGAAGAATATTAATGACTTCACCACAGTCCGTTTTTGGATGTGAAGTTTAGGTGCCTTTACCACGAAGCTATCCATTTTTACTTCATATAGTTCCCTGTTTCTTTCAGGGATTTTCTTCAGAGATTTCAGGTATTTTCTCCACATCTGCCACAAAGGAGGTAAAGGAGGTAGGAGTTCTGCATCCTGCTGTCTCCTTCATTACACAGCTCTTTTGGTTAATGAAAGAGGAAAAAGGAAAAGTGATGCTTGAATGAAAGACCACCTCTTAATGAATACATATAAGGCATCTGAACTAAGACTGGTGCTCCCTAACTCGGAGACGCTTGGCAATGCAGTATCAACTGTGTTTAGCAGAGCTTGTAATACAGTCTGCTAGACTTCAAGGAGGTAAACAAAAAACCAGGTATTTTACATGTGGCACCTACATGTACTGGCAACAGTGTTAGCACCTCTAGATCTGCTGCTTTAGGCTGCTGTCCCTTCGGGCAATGGTGTACCTGAAAGAAGTAGCACTGCCAGCTTCTGGCCAGAAGAACATGGGACACTTTCCTGCTGGGTGTCACACCAGGGGCGTCCAGCACAGAAATTAGGGGTTTATTTTGGATCTTTTGTGTGTTTTTGAAGCAAATGGCATATTTGTCCAGATTTACTATGCTTTGGTTCACATCGTGGAGTAGTCTTGGAGTGTAAAGACTCCTTTCAACTTTGAAACTAAGGCAAAGATGCTCTTCAGGATCACAGTTAGTGAGCTCCAGTCACTAATGGATATTCAGTCCATGGGACTAGACAACTGTTGGCTAAGCTAATAACCCTCTCAGATGCCTACACTGGGAACATTAGGTCCTCACCAATTACTAATTATCCCTACAAACTCTCTTTGATTGTGCTGCTCCTGTTTTTAAGGCAAACATACTCCAAGGCACCCGCTGAGAACAGGAATGATAAGATTCTGGAAATTTAGGTTCCATTCCAAGCAGAAATGGGCAGAATATTTACCAACTACTGGCCTTGCTGTCCAGTTGTTTGTCCAGTCTTTCCAAGTAGGACTTCTTCTGTCTTGTACCTTTCTGGTCTCAGGACTGCTCTACCTGCCTTTGGCTCATTGTTTCAGCTCTATTCTCCTTACCTAGTCATTTCAAATTTCCACTATTTCACCTTCTTATTCTAGTCCCATATTCTTGCCCTGACAAGTCCAAATTTTAGGGTTTCTCCATCCCGTTCTGAGTCTCAATTCCAGTCCTAGTTGCTTTCCACCCCAGTAATTCTCCACTTTTTTATCAGTCTAGAACCTCTATTCCCAGCCCTACTCCTCAAATATCTCTCAAACTATCAGGGAGTTGTTCCTAGTGTCAGGGTTGGGTTCAATTCAGCATAAAAACATCTAAATACAGGTAGCTGTATTGTGGTGTTTACATGTGTATCAGGCATCCAAATTCCCACCGCAGAGTCAGGAATGATATACTCAATAAAGCCGTCGGTGCTTAGAAAGCTATTCAGCTGAAACAGCAGGTGTCTACGGTAAGGTGGGTGAAGCTGCATTTCAGGCTCCACTAAGAAGTCAGTTGCCTAAGTGTGGGTACCTACTGCCATTTGAGATGCTCTAGATATCTGAGGCATCTGAATAAGACTGGCAGGTATGACAGATTTTATAGGAGACCCACAACTTTCTGGCAAAACAGCTGGAGGCCAGATGGGATATTCCACAGCATCCAAAATTAAACCAGATGTCCATGTTTAAGGGCCAAATTCCACCTTGACTTCTTCAATAGATTTCTATTGACTCTAATGGGGTCATCTGCACCTCTAATGCCTACTGCACCTGTAGAGTCCTACAAGTAAGCTCATAAAGCACGATTCAGGTGCCCATACATAAATATCTGTTAGTGTTAGGTTAATGGTTTGACTCGATCTTAAGGGTCTTCTCCAACCTAAATGATTCTGTGATCTCATGCAACTTAAGACTGACGATATGCTCACATATCCTGTTTGGTCTCCACTGCTGCTACAGGCAGCTCCTGTCTCACAGGCCATTCTTGCCTGGGTAGCTCAAATCCACCACCTCATATAGAACCAGAAGCCTACCTTTGGCCAAACAAATGGAGCCTTTGGTTCTTCCTGCTTCTCTGTTTACCCCTCACTCACTAGTTCCCTCTACACTAGCTCAGCACGTATCTCCTCTGCACTGGAACGAATAGCTTCTTTCTCCAAGCCAAGGATTTTTTACCCAAGAAAGTAATGCATGTTCCCCTGAGCCTTGTTTGTAGACATTGTAGAACCCTTTTGACTGAAATAAAAAAGTCAGTCAAGGTAGGATAAACACTTGTGTCATACATGCAATTAAAGTTTGTGTACCTTATAACCAACTAAGAACAGTTCTATAACAGGAAGACTTGGGGAACTGCATTTGTCTGCTTATTTCATGTGCAGATGTTGGTGTGTGCATTCTATGTGTCTATGTGCGTATGCCTACAAGTCTAAAACTTTAACATACCTGTTTCTTAATTAGAAACTGCCAACAGAATTCAGAATTGTTTTCAAAATGCTTCACTATTAGCGGATTATGTAACAAAATCTAAAAGCAGGATTGCAATCAAGGTGTCGGATGGTGGTACAGGGCCTGACAGATACTTGACTGTTGTTTGTGGTGTTGAGGGTGTCCCTTTGAATGACAAAATGTCTGTGCTCTTTGCCTATGCCACACACAGCCATAAAATATACAGACGTTAGGATGCTACCTATTTTCCTAATATATTAAGATAGATTCATTTTAGACATATTTAAACAAAAGTTTCCATAATCAAAATGTTCTCATCTTCATTCAGGAGCTTTGCTATTGCAGCACGCAGGCAGGCATAACTAACGAACCACGTGTAATCAGAGGCACATGGGATCTTCATTAATGGTAGGAAACACTGGCTTGCACTATATGATTTGCATGGATCTGTAAAGCGCGTATTTTCCTGTGGGCTGTGCATGGCTGTAAAGACATCCTGAGTCAGCACAACCTCTGTACCAGCAATGGAAAACTGCTGCCAACTTAAGCGTTCAAAAATGGTGAGTCAGGCCCCCAAAATAATGAGACTAGCTTAAAAATAAACAGATTTACAAAACAGTAAGTAGAAAGGTCTCTACATTTTTCTCCTGGGCTTAAACTTTTCAGTATTTGCATTTTTTAACTTTTCTGCCATAAGGACAAGAGGATGATTTTTTCTTCTTTTGCAATATTGAATGCTGAGACTCCCAGGTATTCCTGACTCAGAAGGGTAATGGCAGCTACCACTGGACATGACAAAGACTTTGTATGATCCCTGATGCAATGCCCTGCTTGTTAAAAGTGACTAAAACACGTCCTCTTTCAGGATCCGATGATGAGGGCAGAGTAAAGGGGATGTGGGTTATCTTTCCTGGACATTTCAATACCGTATTTGAAATAGTTATGCAATTTCTAAGTCTCAAATAGTTTTAAAATAATAGCAATGTTCTTGTAAGCTCTTTACCATTAAATTGCTCAGAAGTATTTTAAGCCTTAGCTTCTGTAAAATAAAACACAAGTCAGAATAGGGCTCCGTCAGCCTAGTACCCTGTAATATGGTATGTGTATTCAGACACTGCACAATGATGGCAGCTGCTAAGTAAACATTAGAAGAATCTGAGATTTGTATCAACAGGATGTTTACATTTTAAAGAGTTTCTAAGAAAATAATAAAGATTTCCTGCAGTTGACTCCATTGGCACTTATTTTAGTATGTATGACAGGTCACAGAAGTATAAATTACAGAGAGATTTCTTTTATGCCTCTTCTGTAGCTATCATAGGTCAACACTGAAAAACAAATCCAAAAAGTTAAAAAATATTAATTGAGTTTCCTCCATCTCTCTGGAATTTGGTACATGTTATAACAACTTTAGGGTCTTATTACATGGGCAGGCACCACTCCAGCTGACGGCAAAGAGCAAAGGACTGATCTCTGTGGATATGAAATAGCGGCACACGTGCAATGGCAAGCAAGACAGTACCCGTGTCCTTGCTGAAATCCTTGTCTTTGATGCATTAACTTCTTATCAGTATTACTCCCACATGCATTCACTGGGAGAGACAGCAGCTTCTCTCTGGGTGACATCTCTCAACAGGAACCAGCGCATAGTTTCATTTGCTCTTGGATGAAAACTAGTTTAAAAGGCATTAGCCCAGAATTAATTTTAGTTTCAATCATGGTTTACAGAAAATGACTTAGCTTCTCTGGAATTATGAAAGCATCTCCACCTTATCCTGCCAAAAGAATAGTACAAACGACATGGGAACAGGCTGGTTTGGAGGACACTTTTTTTGGACTTGTTTCAGTTGTACTTTGGCTTTACTAATCAGTTGCTGGGAAGAATTCAAAGAGCTGGCGTTGCCCTAGGAAGCCCTAAATGCTTTGGGATCCTGTTCTCCAAGACACCATCTCTCTCCTCTTGTGATCCTGCCATGGCTGAGATCAGCCAGTTTGATGGCAAGATCTTTGGGACTTGCTTCTCAGCTTGTTTTACCAGAACTGATATTTCTCAGCTTTCCAAGGGCAGCACGAAGCCAAACTTTTTCTGCTGAACTGTTTTGAGAAGAGGCAGTTGATAACCTGGGGTACACAATGCTATTTTTAAATACTAACCTGTAGGCATTGTAGTAAAGGTGTAATGGGTAGTTCAAGTATTTGTGGCGATTTTATTTAACGTAAGGAATGTGCTCAGTTTTGTTAAACCAATGTAAATAAATAAACAAAGCCAGCTTCCCGTCTGGAAAGGGAGTGGAGAAACATTTTACTTTCAGAGAAATTAAGATGCAAACCCCAAGACACAGCCAGACATAGTAGCTACTTTGCACATAATTCAAGATGTGTTACCCCCTTCCCTGGTGTCAGGTACGGCGTTCCTCCAAACGGGCTGGGCGCAGGCTCCCTGCTTTCATGTCTTTGTCGGTACTAACTGGAAATTTGGTAAATTGAGGAAGGGGAAAGGGCTTCTTCGCAATGCTACCGGCTGCTCTGCACGTAGACCCAAGAGATCAAGCGAGGCCACTTCTATTTCTATTTTCTCACAGACAATGAAGGGTCAAGCTCAATGCAAAGTAAAAATGTGCTTTTAAGAAGGATGCACAGAATTTATCAACAAACTGGGGTGATTAACTTATTTATACTATCTATGTTACTTTAAAAGACTTAAAAGGGTTTCAAGGGTATATATTTAGATGTGTCAGGAACATGAATATTTCAGAAGTCAAGTCTGTATAAATACCAAAATAAAACCAAACAGACCTGAAACCACTATTAAAGCAACAGTATTACCGGGCCAGATTCTTCCAACCATATTTGCTGCAAACAGTATCTCCCTCAGAATATCAGCCTGACACTGTCTACATTCAGTGGGACTTTACCCAAGGTTCATCAGTCAGATCTCTCTTGCCACACCAGGATCAGCATCTGGCCGTAAAGGGCAGTTTTGTTCACGGTCGTGCAATCAGCTCCGTGGCAGAGGGAAGCGATTAAGGGGTAGTGAGGGCTGGATGGTAACTTCTTAAGTATTCTTCAGAAGGCTGGCGAAATATTGCTGTCCTTGCTCCTTGTGTGTAGCACACACCTTATACCCAACCCCCAAATCCTGGAAATTCATGCCATTGCTTCTTTATTAGAATAATACACAGCATGAACGATGGTAACAGGAGCTCAGTTACAGAAAAAGTGAAATGTCACATGTAAGTATATTGTGGTACATTGGACTTTTTGAATGCTCACTGGGATCCTTTTCCACAGGAGAGAAACTGCTGATGCCTGATTAGGCATTCCGGGTGCTTCAAAGAGAAGGTTGTTCTTGTGGTTAAATGACAGGCACCAAAATCCCCAAGCACATGTGCAACTTCCCTAACTTCAACTCTGCACCTCCAGGGAGCGCCGGCCAAAAAGGATGTGAGATCAGCCAAAAAAGAGGTGTTCTTGGCTCGAGACAGCACTTTGCACCTATTCAGAAAGAAAAAATTGGAGGGTTTTTCACAAATGTATGCAAGCAACTCACTCAGGCTGTGGGCAGGCAAAGTATTTGTAGTATCCTTTTAACCACTTATCTCCAGATCATGCTTCTCTCACTGGGAATAATTACTAAACCCCTGTGGATGTCTACAGAGACTTAAAAAAAACCACTGGGCAACATCGAAACAGCTGCTTCAGGGGTCAAAGTAATTCTTGGTTGCTTAGTTTTAAACGTTTTCTTTAGCAAAGACAATTTTTCAAAAGAAAAAACTAGCACTTGTCTGTGGAAGGGAAATAATGCGTTTTTGTAGTTTTTACTCTAAATCTCTGCATATCACTGTTTACTTGATACTCTTGGATAACATATTTTCTATGGTATTACTGGTGAGATATAAACTCGTGTTACTTTAAATCCTAAAGACACCATTGAAATAAGCAGGAAGTGGTAAACATGTATTTCATTAATTTATTTTTTTTAAAAGAGAATTTCTTCCCCATCTAACCATCTAACAGCTGTTATAAACCACCCCTAATGCAGACTTCGTCAATCTGAGTGAAAATAGGTCCCTTGGCCCATAAACTTCCAGTGTATACTTTTCCCCCCCTTGATTAAAAATTATTCTTCTCAGACAACAGATTTTTTTTCATCTTTGTATCTCTACTTCAGATGTTTCCTGTCTATCTTTTTCCTTACACAATCAATGTATCTGCTACAACAGACCACTGGCAGAACTACACTGAAGGAGCATATAAACCTCTTTTTGGTTTAACATTCTAACCAAAAGAATCATGATTTTCAGTTGGTGGAGGAGATGATTTACGGCCTTAAAAATTATGAACCATTGCAGAAAGTTCACTGCCGAACTGACTCAAGAATTCCTGAAGTCTGTGGGAGCTGCTCTATTGATTTAGATGGGCTTTGGAGCAGATCCTACACTTAAAAATAGGACTACTGTTTATTATGCATGGAGTAATGAACAAAATATATCTCAATAAATATAGAGGCGTGATTTTTTTTAAACAAAATTTCCTCTGCAAGCACCCTAGTTTTACCCTTTAATGCAATTATCTTCTTGATTACAACAGGCTTATAGGCTTACTTGATAAAAAAAGAGTCAATATGGCTAAATTTTAAAACAAAGCAATGAATGTGACATGATGCAGACTTAAAAAGTTAAGTGCTGCAGAGAGCCTCTATATGGAAGTATCTTTGTCCATCACAGGCATGCTAGTGAATGCCCAACATAACCATTTTCCCTTTCCTTTTAAAATTTTTATTCTGTTTGTAAAAGCTCCGCAATGCTCAGTGCTGATCCATCTTTTAAGAATACGGAATTACGTCTGCTTCCTTTTGTGCAAGAATTACAATAAACTTCCTCTAGTGCAGTAGCATCTTTGCCTCCAGTTTCTGTTAGCAAAGGGAGTTGTGTTAATACAGTGAAAGAACAGAGCTCAGCTGGCTTAGACAGTCAGCTAATGACAATTAACCATCAAAGATATGCAAATCTTGTATCAGTATCCCCTACCTTATTTGTTTGGATTTTGTGATTTATCCCTGTGTCATTGCATAAGAAGCCTACATTCATGTACCGCTTGATCCAGACGAACAGCTTTAGAGCCAATATTTTAAATGCTCTATCATATACTACTTTGTTAGAAGACAGGTCTCCAACCTCATACAGTTCCACTGCTATTCAATGTGCACAACTTCTTTCTTTAAAAGATGAGAAGTTAAATACTTCACTTAATTATCCAAACAATATTCCAGATCTCATTCTTTCAACATAAATTTGAGCAATTAGCATTGTTAGACTAAGAATCTGGGGTCTGGAGATAAAATTTCTCCTGGCCCCTAACTAGTAATAATTGTAGTTAAACCTGGGCATGGAAAGATTGGAATAATTTAGTATGTCTTCTTCTTTCTTCTTCAGATCACAGAATGCAAATAAGATCCAGAAACAACTTTTCTATTCCACAGCAGCTGGCAAAGTCAGGTGTTAAGATTGGCTTTTAGCATATGATCACAGTGACTACTAAACAGTATAAATTTTTTGAAGTGACAGCTTGCCAGTTCTATAGCAACTTGGACTATAGTTCCTGTTTTTATAAACTTTCAACCTTTATAAGTTAAGGCCATTTTTATTGTCAATACACTTCAAATTTAACCTATTGCCAAGTCAAAAATTTTTCCTTAATTCTTACATTCCCAGAAATTACTAGAAGATGAAAAAAGAGAAGCATTTAGCTTCATTTTTAGACCTGCTTTTTCTTCAGTTTGCCAACTGCTTATAAGCTCGCTTCAGTTTTTTGTTTTCTTGAGTCTGTTTGCCACTTCAGAAGTATGAGGACATAGAAGAATCAATAAAAGAAAGTTAGCACAGGTTTAAAAAAGCTCCTGCCTGCCAAGGCCATGCTTAGATTGACAGAGTCAACAAAAACACAGATGAAGCAGACTAGGACACCTGCAAACTCTTACTGTTGGCTATGGGCCTTCATTCAGTACAAGAAATAAGTATTTTTGTAATGTGAAGCATCTGAGTAGACCATCTGAAGTCACTGGAGCTGATTGTCACCACTATCGTCCTCATCCAACAAAGCTTTTATGCTTAACTTCAAGCATGTGTGCTTGTGATTAAAATTTCCAAAAGCACCTGAAGTCCTGAACCTTCAAACTCTTCACTTTTGTACCGTAATATGATAACCTGTAAAGACTTACCTTCAGTTTTAGGGCACTAACAGGCCTCACCAGCCTCATCTGGGATCCCAACCCACACTCCCTGCCCATGGGTCCAGGGTCTCCGTCTCTGTTCTTCGCCTTTAGTCTCTGCCTCTCAAGCTACACTGTAGGAATATGTCTCCAGCCCTGTCCCTTGGCCTTGTGTCCTAGACTGACATCGGACCTACACTGTACCTAGCTTGTCGCCTGGATGGATCCCACCTTGCAGCTTGCTTTCTGTTCTGTCTTTGGCCATGCCTCCTGGATGGACTTTGGACCAATGTTGTGGTCTTGTCTCTAGTCCTGTCTCTGGCCTTGTCTCCTTTTGCTCCTGACTGGATTCTCCCGCCCGGAGTCCTGTATCCAGCTCTGGAGCCCTCAGCACAGGAAAGACATGGACCTGCTGGAGCGGGTCCAGAGGAGGGGCACCACAATGATCCGAGGGATGGAACAGCTCTGCTGTGAGGACAGGCTGAGAGAGTTGGGGTTGTTCAGCCCGGAGAAGAGAAGGCTCTGGGGAGACCTTATTGCAGCCTGCCAGTACTTCAAGGGGGCTTGTAAGAAAGATGGGGACAAATTTTTTCACAGAGCCTGTTACGATAGGACAAGGGGGAGCAGTTTTAAACTAAAAGAGGGTAGTTTTTAAGTTAGATAGAAGGAAGAAATTTTTTACTATGAGGTTGGTGAAACCCTGGCCCAGGTTGCTCAGAGAGGTGGTCGATGCCCCATTCCTGCAAACATTCCAGGTCAGGTTGGATGGGGCTCTGAGCAATGTCATGTAGTTGAAGATGTCCTTGGTCATTGCAGGGGGGTTGGACTAGATGACCTTTAAAGGTCCCTTCCAACCCAAAGATTCTGTAATTCTATGATTCTATGACCTGGTTCATTGCTTTGCCTTATCTGGGACAGTCAAGGGTGCTGTGGGGCTGGACTCTGCTTAGTGAGGGAACTGCCTGTGCTTGGGTCACCCTTGGCTCACAGCTCCCTTTCCTTCAGTGAGCAGGCAGACCCTGCGGCTCCCTGACACTTGGAGAGGTGATTCAGTCAGTAAAATCAACATTTTTCTTAGGATTCATTTGGCTTTGGATCAACCCATGGAAAGTTTTGTTTAAGACAATGAGAATATTTGCAGTCTGCAAGATCAGCCCTTCAGCTTCTTCACCGAGATTCCACCTGAAGCGCAGGAGAACTTTGAATGTGCTGCAAAAAACATGTAAAAAACCAGGCATGCCTAGCGCAGTGTAGTGTTACTTGTTCACATGTGCTATTTCAGCTTTAAAAAAACTAGAACTGAAACATCTGAACATACCTGTCAAAGGGCGGACAAGGCAAATGGGAGAAGTCAAAAATAAATCCATTTTCAGCCCCAAAAAAGAAAGACTGATTTATGAAGTGAACTTTGTACCATATCTATTTACAAGGCACAAGTAACCTTACAGAGATCTAGGACCTCTGTCCTAGAAAATTCCATTCTCCACAGAAAATCTCTGCCAGTGCAAAGTGCTGGAATCATTCTCCCAGCAAAAAAATAGGGATGATGTAGAAAAATGGAGGGAAGGAAGGGAACATGGTAGAATAATATACTGATTATCTACTCAGACAGAAGCCACACCAATAGCAGTTTATTAAATATGACAGTTTTCTGGCTCACAAGCCATATGAAATTGTCTGACCATGGCCACACTACTAAATTCTCTCAGCCTTCAAAAGAGGGTGACCACATCAAAGCTCCAGTTAGGAACAGTTCCTGCCCTGTGCCAACCCCAGAACCATGCCTGGGAATTGACTGGGAGAATGCTATCAGTCCAGACCAAAACTCTACTAGGATCTCTTCCAACAATAAAACCATACAGACAAGAAAGTTCAGCGTAGGAGAAAGGTCCCAGAACTGCTTCATTTATTGGTACAGCAGCAGCCTCAGTCTCCAAGGAACGTACTGTCTGTATTTTTCTCTTACACTACAGTCAAATGCCTCAAACTGTGGAGCCCTAATAATTTTGCTGACTCTTCTCTATTATGTTTTGATGCGATAGAAAAATCGAGCTTGCAGAATACCATGATATTAACTGACACCACACAACACAGATGGTACATGTTCTGCTAGACCTGTCCAGCAGCAAAGTCAGAGGATTTGGTCAATCAGGCTGCATTCATGTCCTGGCTGGCCATCTCCCTGTCTGATCAGAACCCAGGTAACTACTGGCCTCTCTGAGAACCACATCTCAGGCTTAGCTAGAACACAGACTGTTCCTCTTCCACCAAGGAAAACATACCAGATGGGATACTACATCTGATAGTGGTGAATGCTACATCTACAAAGGTGTGGATCAATGACACTTTAATGATCAGTGATCCCTTTAATGGCTTCTCCAAAGTCAATGGAATGACACTAACATAAAAGCAGAATCAAGCGTGCTGGAATTCTGGTTTTGCACAAATATAACTGGATGTAACATTTCCTCATGCGTGTAGACTTCCCATGAAAACTCTGAAGATTAAATAGTTACCTTCTTTAAATTTTGCTTTATGGTTGTACTGTCCCTCTCCACAACCTTCATCATTTCTTGGCTTGCCATATACAAGATGTTGGCTGCAGAAAAAGAAACATTCAATAATGTAATTACACAGCAAATCTTTTACAGAAAACAATACAGGACCAACCCTGCAAAAAGGTAAGGCACCTAGAGCAGTCTTCATCTTGACAATCCCACTGAAAAGAATTCTACTGGCATAAATGGCAGAATTCATCTCACCTAACTGAATCATCAAAAAGGCATATACACTAAATTAAGTCACGCCCCATTAATTAATTCCATCATTAATGGAAAGGGAAAGACACCTCTGGAACATAACTCTATCCATCCACCTTACAGACTTCTGCATCAGCCCATGGCGATGACTCTCCATCTACTGACTAGAGAAGGAACTTTGATGAGTACCTTTCACTACATACTTTTAGAAAGGTAAAGGTAAGTATGATAAATCACCCATGAAGTGTTTGCAAGAGTGGGCTTTTAAATACAAAACATTCATTAGAAGGCACTGTTAATCAAAAGACTATTAAATTATTGACATTTCAATATGCGAGTCATTCAAGGATTCATCATAACAAAAAATAATGGCAAATACAAGTACTATTGAAAACTGCAGTCCTGTATAATACTGACGGTACTTACCCAGACAGGACTGGACTGGACACCAAATGCTTACCTTTCTGGAGTGTAAAGTATTAGAAATGGCTCAGTGCAATTTATTGTGCACTGGTCTGCAAGATACTGTCTCAGAGACATAAATGATTGAGTCTATTGTTTGTACACCTAATTAAAAGCAGTGTAATTTTATGAGGTGTTGAGTTCCAGCAGATCCCATGTATATTAAACTGCAGTGGGAACTAAGCACTTCTGAAAAGTGGGTCAGTTTGCCTGGATGCCTAAATATTCATACATTTAAACATTTTGACACAGAAGGATCACACTGTGTCCACCTAGCCTGGCTTCTGTTACAACCGAACCTACAGAAGCTCGGCAAGACATTTCAGTGCACAGTCCAAAACCTGGCTTTGAACAAGCACGTACCTGTTAGATTATGAGTTTTGCTACTAGAATAAATCTCAGGTATTCAGCTGCAGAATCAAGAGTTGCTACATGACCACCCATGCTGCATTACACCTGCAGATAGTGAGAGGTCCTCCAAAGGGTATTCAGACTTATCCAGTTTTAATAGGCACTATCCATTTCTGACATCAATACTGTACTAAAGAAATGTGCGATAACACTATCCGAAGAACTAGCACTTCTTTTACCCTTTTCTTCTGCCCAGTCAGCTTACTGTGCTGTCCTCACAATCAGAAGCCTCTATGTCTGTTGGATCACAGAGACATTCATAACCTATATGTGGGAATGAAGGACAATATTCTTCTTTCTCACCTCTTGCTGTGGAAGACCCTAAATGGCTACATTTCCTTAAAGCATTTCATTTTCCAGGTCCTAGAATGACTGAAAGTATTCTAAAATACTAAAACCTCTTTTTTTTTTTTTTAATCTGAGCCAATGAAGTTTTGTGTACAAGTAATTAATGACAGTGTTGGATCTGGTACTTCTCTGAGGCAGGAGTAATACATTCTCACAATGTGTGATTGGGGAGGAAATGGGAATCACATAGGCCTTTGGTGGTGACCAAAACATGGAGTTGGCTGAATTCCAGCAGTGCTCTAAGGAAACAGAACGCCACCAGAGACATGCGTGATGGCTCCAGAGATCAAATGTTAAAAAGACAAAGCCAGTGCTCCCAAGCAAAAAAAGAACCCCCAAAAACCTAGAAAGTAATATCTACTACTGAGCCAGCCAAAGAAGATGCAATTCCATTATATGTCTGCAGCGCTCTCTCTTTTTCGACTAAATGTTGAATGCAGCTAGTGCAAGTTCTTCCTTTCCTAGACAAGATGAAAGGGTTGCAGATGTGACATCATATACACAGTCCAGCAAACTTGCTGGTCCCGTCCTATTCTACTCGGCAAAGGAGCCTCTGTGCAGTTTTGTGTCTAGCAACCTGGTCATCTAATCCTGTGTGCGGCTGGCAAGTTTGTCCCTCTACAGTATTGTTAAGTTCATGCCCTGACATTGGTTTTCTTTTTCTCAATTCAGCTCCAAACATTGATGCATTGTACACCTTTGTTTTTAGAAGAACACACAGAATACACCTTCAAAATCAGCTATGAAAACCTTAAATGGGAGATATGAAAGACAAGAAAGAATTCCCTAGGTATTTAATTAATTTCAGATTGATTCCTGTTTCTAATGTGACAAATATGACTTTAATGCCCAAAACTCCTACCTATCAATGAAGCTACCTGTCTGTCAAAAGCATTGCTCTGTGTCAGAAGGAAAGGCAGAACATGGAGAGCAGCCCTTGCTGCCCTAGGTACTGGTCCTTCAGGTGATGGATATAGTTTACTACAGATTGACAAGATTTCACAAAACACTAACTGCAAGAGCCTGGATTTGTCAGGGTATCTGTGGCAATAGCACTTGTACCCAAACCATTATATAAGGATTTTAGCAGGTTGATCCAGGTTCTTGTTAGTTAGGACATGGTGGATAGATAGCCTACCTACAGTCAGAACTTTTGCCATCACCTTGCAGCATCAGCAGTGGATGGTAGGCAGGGATGAAAATACTGCTGGCCATCAGTGCAGATCCTGACACATACCGGTTCATTCAACGTTACTGGGGTTCTGCAGGTAGCTCTCAGTAAGTACTCCTCCCTTCTTACTGGTTTCTCTGTCTTACCTCTTGTTCTTGGTGGGTTCTGCTCATATTTCTGAGTTGCTCGTGCATTGTTTGCAGTAGCTCTCACCTTCAGTTCAGTCATACAGCAAAAGTGGGAACAGTAAGTACTCCTCCCTTCTTACTGGCTTCTCTGTCTTACCTCTTGTTCTTGGTGGGTTCTGCTCATATTTCTGAGTTGCTCGTGCATTGTTTGCAGTAAAAAATAAGAAATTAAGTGGAATTCACACACTTAGTAAACTTAGATTAGTCATAAAGATCCTAAAAGTAAAAGTGTAAGCCAGCAAAGGCAATAACAACAGTACTTGAAAAGGAGCTGTCTGTGAAGTCTTGTGTACTGTGCAAGAAAGGGAACCAGGAAGGCAGAATTAAGCTAAACCGGATGAATGGCAAGGTTCAAGAGTCTATTTCAACCAAACAGAAATCCTTCAAACTTTGGAAACATGATCCTAGGGAAGCCAATAAACAGGAACTTAAACTTCAGCAGGCGTTAAGTAAGAGGAAATTGCAATGAGCAAAAGTAGGTTTCCAAGAACAAACACAAAAAGTTTTAAAAATAAACAATAAAATATTCCTTAGGTGTATCAGAAACAAGAGGCCTACAGCAGAATTTGTACAGGCTAAGGGAGTCTCTAAAGAAGATAATTACACTGTTTGGAAGCTAACTGATTGTCCTTTTTTCACATGCATCTTTGTTGTTCAAAACATTCAAGAGGTTTGTGCTCTCTATAATTTTTTTCTGGCAATAACAATGATTTCTCTTTGGGTAGTGAGGTATCAAGAAGTAGCAACAGTGGAGAATACAGAATATATCAGGGCTAGAAGGTGCATTTAAGAGTTCTGAAGAACCTTAAACACAGAATTGCTGAGCTGATAACAATCCTGCTATGTAAGAATCACCCTCTCCAGTGCTTTGGGGAGTAAAATATGTCTAATCACTACTGGTTTTACAAAGGAAAATCGCATTTTACTGATCTATAATTTCTTGAATATTTCAATAAACATAACCAGATGACAAAAATTACTGGTCTTCTAAAAGCTCTCTGTTACATTTCACATAATAAATTTTGGTTGAAACTAAACAACTGTAAAATGAAAGGTTGCAATGTGTTAAAAATGTATCTGGAAGCAACGAAAAAATATTAGGATTAGATTAGATTAGATTAGATGGTTTTCATCACAGCAAGAAATAAGGTCTAGATTCATCACAAATACGTTTGTGTATTTGTGTAAGCAGTGATTATTACTAAAATCTGTAAATCATCACTGAACACACCTGGTGATTTGACCATTTCTGGGGTGGGTTAAATCACCTCTCGAGACGACTCTCTTTTCAGTGATAAGGCCTTTAGACCTTTATCAGCCCAACTTGAATTAAGTGCCCCAATTGAAATGGGATGAATCCTGGCCTAAGATTATAATCCAGCTTCATATTCAAGTCATGGGTAACTTATTTCTTAATGATCTGGTCAATGGACATGTAGTTTATTGATAGCATTTGCACAGGACACAACGCTAGTCAGTTTGTGAGGACCAGGCAGTGAGAAATGTGAGAAAGACCTAAAGTGGAGAGAGAAAAAATCAACACACTAGCAAATGAAATTCAAATTGAAGAACTGGTAAGCAACATACATGAGTAAAAAAAAAATTAAAATACTCTTTTCCCTTATAAGCTTCTAAATTAATGCAAAGAATGGAGTCAGAAACCAGAGACCCCCAAGAGGACTGTTGTTGACTGTCCACATTTACTCAAAATTCCAATCGAATCATATGTTGTGTTTCATAAATAGTAGGAGGATGATTATACATTAGTCTGCAATGCCAATAACATAACAATATCAATATAACAATCACATAACATGACCACACCTGAAGAACTTTGTATACTGACAGTCACAAGTTCTGCGGGACACAGCAAAGCTGAGAATGGTGGTGCAAACAGTCAAAGTACAATTACAGGTGTGTTGTTGCCATCATGTTCATGATACTTCATGAACACTGTTTTTCCCTCTCTCACAGCATAATACATAAAATGCAAAACAATAAAAGGAAGTAGTTTTTTAATGTCATATGTGATTAACTGTGAACCTTACTGCCAGAGGAAACTGATAAGCATATGTATTTGCCACATTCACATCTAAGCATGTTGCCTTGAGCTCCTCTAATTGTAGACACAGTTAATGCAATTAATGCAATTAATCTTAGGGAAAATACCTACAAAGGTACTGTTCTCCAGGTCCGCTATCATTCTTCCTTCATTTCCTCTGGATAGGTCCAGTGGCTCATCTTTCTCTTTAATTTTACTGACACAGTATTTCAGCTCATGCTAGAGTGTCTCTTTCTTAAACAGTAGAGCTGTAGCTCTTTCAGCCCATGTACGTCTTCCTATGTATGAAAATCATGTCTCACTTTACAACATGACATGTTAACCCACATTAGCTTGTGACCCACAATATTCCCAGGATTTCTTTCCTGTGGAACTATTGCTTAAACAGTGATTCAGCATCCTTGTACTTAATTTACGTGCAGAACAACTTGGCTCTTTAAGGAACGACAGCATTCTCCTCCCCCTGAACCCCAAAGGCTTCTCTTAGCTTGTGAAGGTCATTTTGATCCTGTCCCTCTCCAGTGCACCTGCAGCATATTCTAGCATGGTACTATCTGTAAACTCAGTAAAGACACACTGTAGTCCATCAGTCCCATCCCCAACACATCTACTGAATAGTAAAGGAATGAAGATAAGACTGTTACAAAACCCTGCTAGTTACATCTTTCCAGTTTCAAAAATCCTCCTGAATCCCATTTTCCAAACAGTCATACGTCTGTCTGGTAGTTGTTCCAGGTATGTTATATTTCCCAAACTTTGATATAAGAACGTTAACGGGAGACACTGTAAAAATCTTTATTAAGGTCAAAGTAGTCTGAATCTACTGCTTCCCTCTAATCCACATTACACTGTAAGGTGTTTAATGGCTATAGAAAGCTATATTGAAAGAGATACCATTACAGAGCAGGAATAGTAATCTCTCTTGCTGTGCAATGTCAATCTGGGCTTCTTCAGAAAAGCTATTTTTCTCAAAAGCTAAGTCACAAGTTCAGGGAGAAATCTCTCTGCTATTTCCTAATGCTATACTCTGCTAACCTTGGCATTTTTTGAATATTTAGTTCTTTCCTTTTGCAAAAAAAAGTTGTTCTGTTTCCTTATTTCATGAATATTGAGCTGCTTTTTCAAAGGCAAGAATTCAGAAGAATTCACTTGCTTTTTGTGTGTAATTAGAAGGCCATCTCAAAAGGCTCCCAAGGACTGTTACTATGAGCATTTCAGCAGCTCTGAAAATCAGGCTGTGAACTGGGCACAACCAGAAGCTGAGACATGCAAAACGAATGGCCTCTGAAATCTTTCTTTACGCTATGCAGGGGAAGGTCATCTTGTGAGATCACCTTGTCAGTTCTTGCTACCTGGTGTTACAGTCCCTGGAAAGACTTCCAACAAGTGCGGATCCTTGCTTCAGCTGAAAGTCTCTAAAGATTCCCAGAATCACTACCAAGAGTCCTGGATAAATGTTTATTGGTTTTGGCTGTCATGACTTCAAGTACAATACGAAATGCAACCTAGAGCCCAGGTGCTGAACTTCCTGAGTCATGAAGCTGCCTCACCAAAATCACCTCACCACGAGTCGCTGCACAAAATAAAGCACCTCCGAGAGTCTGCAGGACCCTGGCTCAAAACGCAAACATGGGGAATTCCCGTAACAGGCTGTGTGGAAGCTGTATTGGAGTTGTGACCTTGGTGGCCATGCTGAAGTTAGGGTGAACATGTAGCTTCAATCTGTTTGGCATTCACCATGCTATCTCACTGCTCGCTGGAGAAAGAGATATCTGGGGTTTAGTAAAGACAAAGTAAGACTGAAATTAGCATTCCGAAAAATCATTACATGTGAAAGATAAGACTGAATGTGGGATGAAAGGTCAGGAGGCCTGGAATTTTTCTGAACTATCACTGAAGTCCTCCGAGACCCTGTGCAAATTACAAAACCTGTATGTCTCAGTTTCCTCATTTTAAAAACATGCTTCAGGCTGCTATGACAGTGAAGTGGATTTTGTAGACTGTCTTAAAAATACTTGAAGTGAAAAGCATTGTGTAAACATAATGACTATTAGCTAGTTCTTGAAAAATATATTTCTTTAACAGTAATGAAATTTACAGAGCCAAACTGATAACGTCCCTTTAGAATCGCCCACTACTACCTTGAACGTTGCATTTTACAGTGAGAAAATAACAAAAATCTTCAAAGCTATCTAATGAAGAATACATAAAAAACAGAGCTAAGGGCGAGACTGTAAGTACTCAAAGTCAAGATGTGTCTCTGTGAGAAAATTGTACTTGTTGAACTTCAAATCTGTCTCTAAACTGGCTTAGTGAAGCCAACACAAAAGGACTGGAGGACAAAATACTGCACACACATACACTGCTGTGTAGAATCTGCTGCCTCTTTGCTTTTAACAGGAATGCTTAAGTGATAATGTTAAATATTTGAAGGATCAGAACAATCCCTAGTTTGAACTAGGCATATCTTCCATCAAACCCTAACTGATACTTGGTTCAACTGAAATAAGCTGATCTTGTCATGAAATGAAGGTGTACGTAGTGTTTGCATGAGCTTCGTGAAAAGTTGTGCAGTTGATACAGTTTTCTGTTGAAAGCAAGACAGTTCTACCTGCTTGCTGAAGGAGGAACTTAATCAGTGATAGGTCATGAAAACATTCAGCATCTGAAGAAGCCCACCACAGCACAGCTATGATGAGATGTGTAAACACCAAATACATTGGTTCCTTTGGTAACCTAGATATTCAGACCCTGAAATGAGAATGGACTTCTTATGGAAATGCATGTGAGCGTTTCAGATCTCTGCTCAGAGACTCACACAATGACCTGAGACCGCTTTACTCAGCATGGATGGTTTGCAATATCAAGGCCGGGGTTGAATCCTAAATTCTGGCTCGCAGAGATTTGACTCAAGAAGCCATCTCCATCCACTGAGGATACATAAATTGTAGTCCTCTCCTGAAGGGACTTTGGAAGAAAAGAACAAAGTTCCCTCTTTTCTCATCCTTTGCCTGCATGGAACACCCCTGTTTTCCTGTTTCCCCTCTAGGAAACAGGCTCCTAAAGATACGGTCTTGAATTAGCCTAGGATTTCTAGGGGAGGAAGGTATGGAAGCTCTTCAGCTTTTCCTGCCGAAGTATTTTTACTTAGTCAATTTGTTTATCTGGTTTAACGGTCTAAAGCCAATTTCAGCAAGTTTTTTCTTGAATTTTCTTGGTCTAATCTCATTCCTCCAAATCTGTATTTATGCACATGCTAGACTGATAAATTATGAGTCAGCCTGGGTCAGTGGGATAATCCAAAGTACAGAAAGTGAAGCATATAACATGAATTTTTGTGAGATCATGGCCTCTGTAAATATTCCTTCATGTGGGTTTTTCACACAGCAACTAAAAGAGGAAAAAGCACTTCTCAAAAAAAAAGAAAGAAAATGTGGCTGCAAATCTACAGAAACTGGCCAATGAACCTGGAGAGGGATGTAGAACCCCAAAAGCATTTTTTAAACATTCTACTCCACCTCAAGTTGCTGATACCCCTTGTAATTCACAACCAGCTCACCAGAGTTTAGTAATGAAAAAATCTATTTTTAATTATATAATTATCATAAGCAATAAATTTAGCCTTAAAGCTTAGAAGAGAAATCAGAGTTTTAACAGCCAAATACTGTGTTCATTGTGCCTTTAACACATAAATACCTTCTTAAAATATCCTAACTTTTTATATGCAGATCTCTTACATACACAGATTACCTTGAAAATGGAAGCCCTTCATTTATTCCCAGATCAGGCTTATGAAATTAACTGTCAGCTTAGTTTCTCCCCATGATCCTGCCAATGACCTTTCTCCTGCCCTGGTAGGATCGTTCCCTCCCATGGATTAAAGGTGATTAAGGATCAGTGTCAGTTTAGTCTCATACATTTGCTAAGTACAGACGACAAACTGTGCCAAAACGTGCTTGATTTATTTGTGGTGGTTTTGTGATAGAGGAACCCTGATTGGGCTCAAACCAAGGATCCAGAAAAGAAAAGAGTGCTTTATATCATTGGTAGCTCTTTAACCCAAAGTGTCACAGCAAGGACTTAATATCCTGCAGCTAAATTATTAGTTTTCACAAACAATAATGACTGAAATCAATCAAGCTTTTCAGTGCTTAGGGTTATTTAAGCACCAATTCAACTAGTGAGTTGTTAGATGAATACCTGTATCTATTGAGTTGAACTTGAAACACATTGATGTATCCACAATGGTCAAGCAAATAACACATTACATAAAAGACTTCCCTATTTTGAAGAAACACATGTCTAACAGCATTATTATTACTTTCTAATAATTTTAGAACTAAATCCTGAACCGACATGTTGTCAGCTGACTCTGGATATCAACAGATCTATGCTGGAACTTGGAAAGCTCTGCAAATTTCAGGGAAGAAACATGATTCTAACTCAGGACAGAGAAGCTTTTTCTTTACATTTGATTCTTGAAGCAATACAGAGATTTCCTGTACTTGGACTGAAATACGTGCTTTTCCTCAAGTCTTCAAACTTGCTTGATAATTGAATATCCAAAGATCATTTGCTTGCTTATTTGCAAGAAAAAGATTAGATTAGGGCTAGATTAATCGTTAACTCATACTGGAAACTGAGGGGTCACATGTTGTCTGTGGAAATGCAAGATGAGTTGTAACTATGTCTGTATGGAAAGAAATCTTAAAAAAATTTACTTCGACACAGCGCACATATCCGTAAAATATAAAAGAGGGTCAAGTATTGCCAACCTAACCCTGATAAACTTTGAGAGACATACATGCCCCTGATTAATTTAAAAATCAACTCTGTGTTGTGGTACCATGACTAGATCTCATTCTACGTGGTTTTGCTCTGTAGTCGGTATCTTAATTACGTAAAAACAATATTGTATCTTTGCTGGCCTAAGAAGATGAATTTATTGTGACAGTAAAAATAGACAGAAAGAGATGCCATACTAATGAAACAACAGAGACAATTACAAAGTAAAAAAAAACATTTTCAACTTCATTGGCTAATGAATTTCAGGAAATAATCAAAATAGTTCCTTTTCCAACAAAAATGAGTGGTTGTGAAGATAGCCCCAATCTGGACACTTTAATGGATGCACACACACATTCTTTCATAGCTTGTTCATCAGACTAAAATAAACAAAAGACTACAAAGGGTTACCCCAGCTCACTTCATTTCCCTACTGCTGTTGGCTTCAGATTATGTTGACTCTATCAACAAGATTGTGGCTGTAGGTGTAAATTTATTAAGTCCCACACATCAAAATATTGCTCTATTTTGTAAGTTAGTAGGAGCTATGCTCTGGAATGGGTACAGGGAGAAACATGAAGCCAAATTTTTACTTCAAGGTCCAGACAGCACAATTGCAACAGCATTAACCTTGGAAGAACTTATTATATGATTTTCCACAGTGGACAAATTCAGAGGAAAAGGAGACCACAGCCCTACCTTCATCATTTGGGAACAGACTTTTAGCAGGGCCTGCTGCAACAGGACAAGGGGTAATGGTTTTAAACTAAAAGAGGGCAGCTTTTAGGTTAGATAGAAGTAAGACATTTTTCACAATGAGGGTGGTGAAACCCTGGCACATGTTGCCCAGAGAGGAGGCAGATGCACCATCCCTGCAAACATTCCAGGTCAGGTTGGACGGGGCTCTGAGCAACATCACCTAATTGAAGATGTCCTGGCTCATAGCAGGGGGGTTGGACTAGATGGCCTTTAAAGGTCCCTTCCAACTCAAACTATTCTATGATTCCATGATGCTATCATGCTTCCCAAATGACTGCTGCCACTATTCTTACTATATTTTGACCAACCAACCCCCTAAGCAGATGAATAGAGACAGTGGAGAAAGACTTCTTATGCTGTCTTACTAAGGCTACCATAAACTAATTTATTGACTTTTTTTTGCCAAGAAATCAATAAATTTTCTTTAGCTAGAACTGTGGGAGAAGGATGTTGTGGTGCTCGAGTGTGTCCAGAGAGGGGCAACAAAGCTGGTGAGGGGTCTGGAGCACAAGTCTTATGGGGAGCGGCTGAGGGACCTGGGGTTGTTCAATCTGGAGAAAAGGAGGCTGAGGGGAGACCTTATCGCTCTCTACAACTACCTGAAAGGGGGTTGTGGTGAGGTGGGTGTTGGTCTCTTCTCCCAAGTGACTAGTGATAGGACAAGAGGAAGTAGCCTCAAGTTGTGACAGGGGAGGTTTAGACTAAATATCAGGAAACATTTCTTCACCAAGAGAGTGGTCAAGCATTGGAACAGGCTGCCCAGGGAGGTGGTGGAGTCACCATCACTGGAAGTGTTCAAAAAACGTGTGGTCGTGGCACTTTGGGACATGGTTTAGTGGGCATGGTGGTGTTGGGTTAATGGTTGGACTTGATGATCTTGAAGATCCCTTCCAACCTTAAAGATTCTGTGATTCTGTGATTCTAAGAGCGCAGTGACTCTCTCATGGCTGTTGTGCAGGCTGTGGGTATTCTCTATACTTCTATAGGGTATCCTGACACCCTGCAGCACTGCGAGCTTTTATCACCCTTGCTGGTCTCCCTCACCCATCCGCTGCTTCTGGTTCCCTTGATTCTGTTCCCCACCTATGGAGAACCTATGCTTTAGATACTTTTTTCTCCTCCGTATGTATTCTATTAGCTTCATTTTTTCCAGGTTGAATGTCATTTAGTTAATTCATGTATTTTTCAGTCAAATAACACTTTCCAGCTGGTCTCTGTCCTCCTTTGTGTTTGAGGCATTTAATAAAAGACAGCTCATTATGATTAAAAAACAGAAATCTAAAGCGCAACCAGGCCCAGAAGAGATCACTTCAGTTACTCAAAAATCTTCTGCAACTCATTTGTAGTACAAATGAATATTAAGAGGTAGAAATATCAGAACCTGTAAAAGGAAATCCATTCTACAGCACATATGATGCAGCACGTAGGATACAGCCTGTGGGCCAAGAAATTAGCAAGTGAGAACAAAGACACTGGAAGTCAACAAATATTTAGAACTCTCTTAACGAACTACAATCAAAATTTAGAGTTACATACTACTACAAAAGCTTCAGGTCTTTAAGCCTCTACCTCTAAGAATGATGCCTTTACTATGTTTTATAGACTTTTCTATTGCAGCATTTTGCCCCTCTTTCTTGGAAGCATTTTGTTCTGACTGTTGTTGGAAATGACAGACTGGACTGGATGGGCTTTGGATCTCACTTCCAGATATTATCTCCTATGTAACTCAACGGTATATTTCACTCAATTTTGAACTAATTTTTGAGCAATATTTGTCACGACCTCTAAGATAACATCTTGCTAGGTTAGTAATGTACTATCAAGGTCACAAGTACTGAAGATCAATTCTACTAGATTCAAGTAAAAAATTGAAGAGTGGCCTCAACTTGCTTACTTAGTCCATATTACTTACATAAAAGCCTGAGCAAAGCTCTTAGTTTGACTACTCTGATGACAGAGACTTACAGGTTTACTCTTAAACTGAGGGCATAGTATAGTTCTTCCGGACATGGCTTGATGGTTTGGAAAATTGATGATTTACTGTTTGCTTTTAATTATATCACTATCAAGTACTCATTTGTTATAGCACAATCTGCTCTGTTGTTCCATAAACAGTAGTCTGTAAAGAACGTATTTCCACGCTGGCTTGCTTTTGATAGCCTTTTGTCTTTTCACTGATCGATACCTTTGTAAAACGCCTTTCCTGGTCTATCTTACCCCATTCCAAACATTAAATACACCACCTCTTGCTTTGACTTATGAATTTCTCAGCGTCTGCTTTGACAGTTGTGAAGTCAAATTTCGAAACTGTTTTCTCTCAACTGCTTTCCAACAACCAAACTGTTGCTGCTTTTGCCGGTATAAATATGGGCGATATCTGCACCATTATACTAAATGGAGCCAAGGAAGTATTTTGTGGCCCTGAGGCCAACTGGAATAGAATGGCTTTCTTTCACAGAACTGAATTTCTTCTCTACTCAAACTGCTTATTGGGAAGAGTGCATGGCAGTGCTAACTGCTGAACTGTGCCTGAATACTAGGAGAATGCTAGCTGGAAGAGGCTAAAACCATATCAGAAAATTAATGAATAATTCAACAGTATGGATATCATACTCCAGTGCTATAACAAGTCTTGCACTCATTTAGCTTCTTGCTAGAGGCAACATACCCACATTTGGCAGGTCCTACTATAATGTTTCTGTATCCTGCATTCAACCTGCAGAATGCAGATTCATTCAGACATTCAATCAGACGTTTTCTGAACTTTCAGATCTGCTTTTAACTAATGCCTGACATTATTTGCCTATATTTTGGTTTCCTCAAACATTCATTGTAGCATCTGTTCATCTGTTTTGCTTGGTTCTTACTATGGTAAATTGTCCCTCATTAGAATTCTGAAATTCTGGATGCTACTCTTGCATCTTTAATTAGTATGTATGAAACTGTAGGGCTGGAAGGGATCTCCATTGGTCTTTTTGTCTTAAGGAGAATGAATAATATTGTGTCATTTTCAGCAGATACTTATCTGTCCTGCCCTTAGGAAGCAGAGATGATGAAAGTTTCATTATCTTCCTAGGAAATCCAGTCTAGAATTCCATTCTTATCATTAACTAAATCTAATCTGAATAATCTTTGTTGCAATCTACTCCATTACACATTACCTCATCTATCACGGACACGTGGATTAAATTATTCTCCTTTACTTGAAAACACTTACCATGTCCTTCAGTTGTCCCTTGTTTAGTCTAAATAACTCTAATTTATTTATTTTTTTCCTTGAAGGTCATAATTTCTTGATATCTGTCATAGGATTCACCTGATTAAATGTGGATATCTAAAGCTTAATTTTTCTCCCTTCATAGACAGTGGAAAGAACAAAATTCATCTTACCCTAAAATTTATGTCACCTAGATAGACTAGACGAGTGTTACCTGTATCTCTCCACTGACCATGACAGGATTTTAAGGGGATTAGTGGATGAACAGAGCTCTATGTTCTAGACATGTTAAGTATTTCTGTCCTACCACAAATGTTTCCTTTTTTGTGAATATATTAAGCCAGTCTACCTTTCACCTTCAAATTCTCTGTATCAAACTGCCATATATTCTCTGCCAATTGCTTTCTTTGCTTTATATATATATTATATTTATATATACATATGAAAAAGGCAATGCATTATGAGAACTAGCTGAACAGCCTATATGTAGCCAGATTCCTTCCCTACAGACAACAAGCACACCACATACTGCACTTTGAATGGCTCGGAATTTTCTCAGAAGAAGTCTCATGCATCCATCTGTCAGGGTTTGGTTGACGTAATATTCAACAGGTCTCCGTGTCTTTACTGTCTGGATGTAAAGCCAAGTCCATCCATCTTCTTCCTTCCTCCCTGCCCTTCTTTTCCGAGCAAGTTATGTCCCTTCATATTGATTCATAGTGATATTCTAATTCTGTCAGTTATCTCACCTATGTCTGTTAAGCCAATTAACTAATAGTTTTGATGATCTTTAAAGGCTTGCAACACTACTTTATTTCCCATGCTTTTGGAATTTACATTATCTGCATGTCACCTAGCTCATCTGCCATCTTCCTGCCAGTATTCCTTTGATCTCTTATGTATTTGTCTACCATAATTTTAGATCCTTCATGAGCACACTTTTGCTCATAATGATATAGAAGATTTGTTTACCTTTCCCCTTAAACTCATCCTCAAGCCTTCTTTACTAAATGCTTCAACATTAAATACCTTTTCATGGTTAAGGAAACCAAAGCTCCCATGACATTGGTCTGACCGGAAGTGCTGCAACCTCTGTACACCCGTGCATAATTGCAAATACTCTTTTGAGGAAGTACAGTGGTTTTAATAACCGTATCTTATACCCTGTGAAAAACAAGCAAACTCATTACACTGTCATTAGTCTCTCACTCTCTATAGTTTGTTTCCATACATCCTTCTTTTCCATGTTGACACTGCAGTTTCCCAGGACAGTTCTGATGCTCTGCCTTGCAAAACTATCATTTACTGTCAAATTTTTCATAGAACGCATCTGCTATTTCACCATTTGCCATTTAATTGCTATTACTGCTATTACTTCAGACTTGTTTGTGTTGGCTAAGGACCACAGTAAAGACCAGGGACACATTTTGTCAGGTACTGGCAGTACTGCACACAGAAAAGCCTGAAGTGATGCTTTCTTCTATCACACGACGGACTTTCACAGAACCTCCACAAATTCTTAGTCTCCTTCTCGCATCTCCCTTCACTGATGCCTCTCTTAGTAAATCTGCCTGGCAGCAGGATAATTTCACAATAATCTGGTATTACGAAATGCTTGAGAAATATTTTGAAATATGCAAAACATTGGTAAGTTTTGATTCCCATTCCTGACCTCTGTAAAGGTAAACTGGACAACACAAAAGTAAATTGATAATTTGATGGCAATTTTAGCAAAAGGGAAGAGCCCTAACTGGCTGCCTGATTGGATCTTTTTTGTAACTAAGAATTAGTTATACTGTGTGAGAGCACTAAAGTTTGTCCCAGTCAGGGCTTGGCTTCAGTGTGTCAGAGGCTATTCAAAATATCAGGAAAAACATCATTTCTGCACCACAGATTTTACAGTCTATTTCTAAATTCATGACTTTTCAACACTGAGTTGCAGATATGCCTGCAGAGTTCTGCTCGTCCTTCTGAGGAACTACAAGCAGACAGTAAAAAAAGAAAGTGATTTGCCTTCAGTGGGGCAATTACTGCCAAAGACTACTATTTTCATGTGCAACAGAGCTCATCTGTACTTTGAAATGCTGTAATTTGACTCTCAAAAGTCCACTAAACTCTAAAGCAAAATTGCTTAAATTGCAAAGTGATGAATCAATTCTAGGTTGGATTCCCATGCTAAATCAAAATGACCTGCAAAAAGCGTATTGAACTTCTGAAAATAAGTTTTCCTCAGGGAACGTACTACCATCTGGTCACATTTTTTTCCTGGTAAGTTGTCCAACTTATGGTAAGGTTCTTCAGAGGAGTGTAACACTAGTTTCTTTTCCAGTTTATCCTTTGCTCTTGAGGAAGCAATCTCTGTCATTCCTCAGAAGGAGTCAGAAAACAGTGGTAAGAACTAATAATACCAAACAGCAGTGTAATTTCCTATGGGGAAAACATATTTTCTACCGGTAATTATTGCCAACAGCAATCTTGGAAATATTGTATAACTTATTGTTTAAAACATCAAACAGAAGGAACTGTTTAGTATCAAGGATGACTAACACAGGAACATGTGCCTCCACACTTGCACACACGTATTAGATAAAATGTTGATGTTTAGAGGTTTACAAGATGTAAACATTGTCTTTGGGTTCTGCTAAGGTTTACACTTGAATTTAGAACGAAAACATAACAGTTAACAGCATGATCGACACAAATAGGCAGAAATAGCTGCAACTGTTATGACAGACTTTTCCAATCTGATTGGCATTATAGCGGCAGGAAGATCAGAACTAGACAAGAAAATCAGTCAGCTGAGCTTGAGAAAGCATAGTAGAGGCTGAAGGCAAAAGTAAAAAGTTATTCAACAATTATACCCAGGAATTATTATATTCCTTAGCTGGAGAAATTGATCTCCAGTTTAAGCTCTCACATACCCTGGCAGATGGCTGTGATGATGGGATTTCTGCTAGGGTCCAGATTTTTGGTTGTGGAAAGGATCTGCTCTCTTACCCTGCAAGAGGGGCATAGAAGGGCCTGGTGTAGGTGGTGCTCAGTCCCACACGAGTGGGCAGGATGGACACTGTCTGCAGTAATTTAGCACCTCCACACTGTGGTTCCTGCCTGAGCTCTACCAGGAGTTAATACGCTCCTCCAGACAAGGGCTTATGCATGTGAGTAGCTCTGTGGTGGTCAGTTTAAGTGCTTTTCTGGATTAGGACTTGACGCTGACTCTTTCTTGAGGACCCTGATGGAATTCAGCAACTGGACCTTTGAATGGGGTGAACTTCCTCTCAGGTGGAGTCGCTTTGACTGGTACACCACCCTTCATGAAACATAAACTCAGCTCATTTTTAACACACCTGACCATTGCATTAACCAGTACACAATCTCCTGCACCCCTCAAGATGAGCCACCGTTTCCTCCACAGATCCATGACTCTCTGTAGGAGTTTTCACCTTGGTAATATTGTCACGTTAAAGATTTAAGCAAGGGAGATGCTGAGCACTGGTGGATATTTTCATGACAAGTAGTAGCAGCAAAGCAGACCGCAATATTTTTTTAGCTGACTGTAGGAATTACATCCAGCCCAGTGTTCCCTTTAGTCTCATGGAATGACAGGTATTGCATTAGTTAGCAGCTTTGTGAATGTCAATCTAAAAAAAATAAAATTATTCCCACACACAAATGTTTAGTTTTCAATGTTTAAATTTTAAATGCTAGTTTACCTATGGGTATGGATTTAGAATGTGTTTAAGTGCTTTGCTGGGACTGCATGGAACAGCGGCTAGCTTGGCGAAGAGGTTCAATGAATCAAGCTAAATTCCCAACCAGTAACACAAATTATGAGTGAGCCACAAGCTCTACTTTAGGATGTTCCTTGTGGGAGTTTAGACAGACATCTCTGAGACAAAAGGCATAAGCTTACTGCAGAAGGGAATCCTTCCCCTGAATTCAGGGGGCTTTGTATTGGACACAGGGAAAATAAAGTGCCAATTTGCAGATGACCGCCTGGCACTGGCTAACACAAAGTAACTGTAGCTGCTAGCCCTTAACTGGCATATACTTATTTTCAACAACCCTTCTGCTTTGTTGATGTTACCCCCTTCCTTTTTCATGTCATTTGCAACACATCATGAGACTTGCTGCAGATTTGCGGAAGTAAATTGTATCCCTGGGGATGAAACCCCGTCAGAGGTAAATAAACAATCTCCCCTTCCCCAGACAAATCCCAACTCTGCCTCACATTTCATGGAAATGATCAGCAGTTCCACTATCAAAACAATCACGCCTTATGAGTAATATTTATGATGGGAGTTTTTCACATTGGGTTTTTCCCCCAAGAAGAAAAAGAGGAATAATTAACAGCAGTAAACCCAGTGAGACATTTCCACATTATTACTATTATTTTCACAAGGTTTTCACAGGAAAGTAAAGGCTTTTGCAAGTAATAAAAGTCCTTGTTAAACATCTTTCTTTCTTTCTTTTGGAAATGGGGTAAATTATGAAGCAGATTGACTTTAAAAAATAAATAGGGCTATAAATACATAAAAGTCATTGCCTTCCTCTAGTAATTTAATACGAGCATCCTACTCTGAAATAAGGAAAAGTTTAGTTCACTCACAGAAAGAATAAAGCAGATGTGAGGTTTTTCCGTCAGCTTAAGTGTTGCCTTGGTAAGGTGAGTTGTCCGACTACATTAAACAAACATTTCAGTCAGGCATTACACAGGAAAATAAACAGTAGCAGAGGAAACATGAAAATATTAAAGACTGTTATTCTTTGGCCCCTTTTCCTGCGAAGCAGGTGATAAAATATTACTGTGTTTCCACAGGTAAGGAAACACGCTCTTAAACACTTTGCAGAAATACATATTACGATCATCACTTAAAATGTCAGAAGCGGCTAGGACTCAGCGGCGACGGCACACAGGAGCCTGCCCAGAAACCCTGCAGAAGCAGATTTCAGGCGCCGGGTCAGACTGCCGGGCTACCTAAAGCAGCCTTCTGACCCTTGGCAGTATCTGGCAGTAGTGAATTCAGATACAGGCAAAAAACCTCTTGCAAGAGACAGCTGTAGAGTTACCTGATTTCAGGAAAGACAACTTCTCTTGAATCCTAATTAGTCAGATGCTGGTGAGAGGGAGGGGGATTATCTGCTGTATCATTTTGACCTCTTTCTGCCCCACTGAGTATCAAAGAATGCCCACAGGAAGAAGAGAGGAGCCCTGCTGAGCTTCACCCTTTTTGCCCACCTGTGATATACTACGCTACATTGTCCAGATTTAGCATTATTTATTTTACGTAGATATAATTTACTTACCGGTCAGTAACTTCTGTTCTCCATGAAATTTTGTCTAGCTATACATCATGACTGAAGTTCTATAGATATCTAATTATAAAAGCAGAAAAATATCCTTGAAATAATTTCTGCGTTATAGCCAGAAGTTATCTAAAACTTACATTCATCAGAAGAAACAAAGCAATCACTTCTTACTACCAGGGCTTTGATTTCAGTCAGCCTGGAAAATCAAATTGAAAATTTATGGGTCTAGGTTCGAAGATCTGCATAGCTGTCCAGTGGCAGAGGGGAGGGAAAGCTTTTATTGTCATGCCCATTACGAAAAATGTAGCTGAGAGATTGGAAGGTGCTACCTGAAATCCTTTGTGGTATCAGTTTCTCTCTCTATTCAAAAATACACTGCATTTTTAAACAGACTGTCAGCCTGTCCAGCCAATCTGGTTTGTAGAAGCCACTCAGGACTAACGTGTGTGTGTGTATGTGTGTGTATATATATATATATATAAAAGGTTAAACTAACAGTTAAGCAGGTTCAGTGATAAGCTGTTGCCCTGGGATGTGGGTCTATGTACAGTTCTGCTGCTGATCAGCTACGTGATGATGGGCAATAGCTCATTGCTTGTCTTGAATGTCAGGTCCTTTCCAAAACGTGCTAGTACAGTGTTTGAAATAACAAAACCTAGATGAGAATATAATGCACAACTCCCCCTTGGCCTTGCACGTCTCAATGGAGAGTTTTAGTTCCATACAACAAAATCAAAAGAGCTCTACCTTCTGTGCTGAATTTAGAGGCACTCATCATTACCTTCTGTTACTTTTAGGAGTTAAATTTTAATTTCACTGCAAGAAAAGAACACCATTTTAATTTAAAACAAAGAAAGAAAAGTAAACGAAATTTTACCTATGTGGTTATATAGCTTTTAAAAATACTCTTTAGGGGGGCAAAGCCCTCTTATTTCACCATTTCAGGTGAATTTATTTATCAAGTGCTTACCTAATACTTTAAACACTGTTTTTTAACTCTGAAAATAGGAGCATTACAGATGGAGGAGCTATCCAGTGCCATGCTCTGTCCTTACCCAAGTATTCCAGTTAGATAGGTATTTCTACAGCATTTTAGTCCCAAAAAAAGAACTCAAAGAATTTCTCATCCTACTTGTCAGGAAATGGAGGTGGAGATTTAAAATGAATTTTCAAAGAAGGTAGGAAACAAACAACAGGATTCTTACTAGAAACCAGCAGCTGTAAATTCTAAGGCAGCCAAAGCGTGGGATAGCTGACTGTCCTGGGAGCAAGGGTAAAGGCTGCATGGACAATTCAGATCACATTGTTTTCTGAGGTCTGCAGCAAAAGGAAAAGCCAGTAGACATAGAGTGGGATTCATCTCCTCTAACTTTAGGTGTCTAGTATAGAGAGAGGGTCCCTTTGAGGTCAGTAAAGAGAAACAGTCATCTGTAGGGTGTGATTCACCTGATCAGCTTTAGTTGCCAACTATTTGGACAGCATGATGTCCACATTGGTCAGATGAAGAGCATCTGTAATGTCATATTTAAAATCTCTCTGATTAAGATGAGAGAACTGAAATGGAAAGAGATCTCAAGACGTGACAATTCCCAAGGCTGGGATAATTCAAACCCAGAAAGAAATTTTCCAGTTGGCTAACTGTAGATAAAATTTTAAAATAATGTAGTCAACGTAAAAGCTTATGGTCCATTTTCATATCAGCAGGAAGCCTACGTTTCACAAATTTATCTCCCAGATGTTATTTGACAGTTCTGCAAATTTTATCCTATGAGAAAGCTTTTTACCCTATGGCACTTCAGGGATGTAATTTTGCCATCCCGTACAGCCAACAGAGAGGAGTAGCTACTGCTGGGAGACAAACCTCAGTACCTCAGTCAGGACTCTTGCTTCCGATGCAGTCCTGTGGGTGTAAGAGTGGAGTGCCTGAAACTGCCTTAGCCGTTTTTTCTCTGTAAAATGAAGGAAATGTATACACTCCCCATGAAATATGAATGTCTCCACACTTGGAACATGATAAAATTTGAATCCAAACTCTGCATTTTAATCTTAGTTCCTTGTCTTCTTACAACACGTCTTGGATGCTTAAAATAAACCAGAAATCTACTGCCTCCAGCCTGCGTTCGTGTGACAGCCTAAACCCACCCTAAACCCTCCTTCCAGGTTTCTGAGTGCCCTCCTTCCCGACCTGCCCCGATTGCGCAAAGCAGACCTCCCCCCGCCCCAGATCGCCGTGCTCCCCTGCTCCCTGAACAGGTTAAACAAACAGGGAGATTCCTCCGGGGAAGTCACAGGTTCAAGATCACAAAGGACGCGCCACGTTTGGGCCAGTTGGAGGTTTTTCTTGCTATTGTGCTTATCTCTATCTTCACTGTCATCCAGACGTTAACCTCTGACCTGCCAGCCCGCCTCTCGAAAAAGCCTTGCGGTGTTTACCCATTATGTAATGTCTGTGCTTTTGTGGAAATTTTACAGAAACAAATGGAGGAAGTTTGCCAGTCAAACGGCTGGACAATAAATCCTGTCCCATGTAGATAGAACGGTTTGCTGTCACTGTAAGTCTGCTACTGGCATCTGTCACCGAAGAAATGTTTACAAATTTCAACGCGCTGGAGTGCCAAAGTATTCCAGCATTGCGGGACTGTACACGATTAGTGGAACAACCACCACTGTGCGAGATAGGGGTAGCCTTGTTTTGCTAGCCTGAATAAACAGAGTGACGATGTTTCAGATAACTCAAGGTCACTAATGTCCAATTTTTCTGTCTATTAATCTCCTAGGTTCATGAATACAAGTACCCAAATGCTAGTTTGTTCATTGTAATGCTTTTTCTGCCCTAAGGTATCTTCTCTAGAAGTTTAATCCAGGTAGGCAAACTGCATTGCTTATTTCCTTTATATATATATATTTATGTCCTTTATTATTTATACACTATGTCTTCCCATCCTTCCTTACAATCCATTTTCTTGACAGTCCCTGCTGTCTCTCCTCTTTCTGTACTATTGTCACTTTGGGACAAGACATTGTATTACGTTACCTTTCTGCACAGTGTCATCGCAATGCCTTCTGCTGTGCGACTGGGGCTGCTATGTATCATCAACTATAAAGTTAGGACAACGGCAAGATGAGTTTGGGTAAGAAGCAGGAACAAGCATAATTGAAACAGTGGGACAGATAGGTAACATTATTCTTTCTTCACCAACTCTTTCAACCAAGGGCCTGATTCTGCTGCCACTGAATGGAGCTTTTCACTCTCGATGTCAACAGGAGCGGCACTCGGTCTTAGAGTTCCACTATAATTAAGTTTTCAAATCTCATTTCCTTTCAGAGGAGAGAAAACATTGTTGTGACTAAGCTTTGGATGTGGTAACAAATCCCTGGCAGGTTGGTTTGTTTTAACGGACGTATTAGTTTTAAGGAAACTTTTACCATCTTTTCTGCCCTTAATCACAGCTTTTATTACAATTACAGTAATGCAACAGATGTACATGCCAAAGGCAATATGTGTATTTTTAATGAGTTGACATGCAACCTTCCCGGAGAGGAGAAACAACTTCATTTGCTGAACGTTTTTGAACCGCATCTAGCAGTTTATTAGGGGACAAGGAATCAGAAAAATATCTACCACAAATTCGGAGGCTTCAGTAACTCACAGTCGAGCAGACCAATAAGACAGACTCAGTTGTTGTGCTACGTTTAGCAAATTTTTGCTGAATGGTAACATTTCCTATTGTCCGCAAACAATACAAGAGAAGGTTAACAGGCAATATCCCGAAAGCCCTAGGATTATTAATTCACACATGTGGTCCTGAGTCACTGGGCTGTAAAACATCATCAGTTTCCAAAGACGAAACCAAAGGGGAATTCTGCTTGAGAGAGATGATATCACAAGCCCAAAGGAACTAGTTGCATCAATAAGGCCTATTTATGCAAGTTTTACAAGACATTGGCTCACGAGGGTTTTCATCCTGGTATAATGAATTCAGTCAATAAACTGAACATAGGCAGAGATCACATCCTGTGAGTCCAGAGCCTTCAGCCTGGTTCCTTGCCTCAATTTACCTTACAGCTTGGACACAGATCAGACGCCGGCGCGCACAGAAAACGACAGCAGGCTGACACGCACGCATCAAGCGGGCTCATTCGCCTGGGGGCTAAAGAGCTCGGAGAGTCAGGCTCCAAAATCCGTTCTGCTAAATTATCCCTGCCACTGCTGTGGTCTGGGCCAAACAGCACTCACAAACAATGGCTGGCCATGCTGTTTTGGAGGTTAACGCAGGCCAAGGACCATTTCCAGTACAACTCTGGATGTGGATAACCTGTTTTGAGAGGTAAAAGTTTATCTGTGAGGACCAGAGAAGGATTCCTGGCTTGTGGAGATGTGACCCCACAGACCTTCACATACCTTTCTCCGAGACCAAACTATCAAAGGAAGAAGCCTGAAAGCCTAGTGTACGTATGACTGCATACTTGCTTTCTCCTCGGTCATCATAAAACTGCCAGAAATTAATAGGAACTCAAGCAAGAAACCAGAGGACTCCTACCAGAAATTTACATTATCAACTGGGAGCCTGATTTTGTCAGGCACAGGGTACTGCAACGGAGCGACTGTCACGCCAGGTTTGTACAACATAATGGGGGCTGTCTCGGTTTGGCACTGCCCATCCCGCCTTCAGTCTCTGACCAGTCCCACGGCGAGCCTCCAGTACAGACCAACTCATCCAGAAATACCACGGACGGTACAGGACCTCCCTGCAGTCAGAGTTACTCTGGCACATCTGTTTAGATGATTAGTAGGTAAAACTTAACTGATAGAAGACAGAGCACAACTGGAAATCTAGGAATGTGTTTTTACTACTATTAATGCAATCAAAACTTCCTTCTTGCTATTATTACTGTGTTAGCACATCAATTCTATTCCAAATTGTTTTCAATTGCTAACTTACTAAAATACCTGGAGTATAGCGCAATCCACGTTCTGGCTTTCATTCTAAACTGAACATAATTTAGCTGAAATTATTCCCTTTCTTATAGTTGTTTCTCCTGCTAGAATGTGCAAAATATGCGTGCAATATGCACTGGAGGAATGTTAATCTTCTGTCTTTCTTTGCATGCCCCAAAAAGCGCTGAAATTCTTCTGTGCATAAAGTAACTTTTATGCATCTTTGTAGGCTGAAGGCCCTTTTCTGAATTTACCAATATTCCAGTTCAGATGACAAAATCTATAGAGCTGGTTAAATTATAGTTTTAAAAACCAGATGCAAAGAACCCTTTGTGAAAATGATTACTATCAATGTGCACTATCAAATATGAATGAAATGCAAAAAGTAAGCAGACATAAGGAACAAACTAGACTGTAAAACGGTGTTCCAATTACGTGAGATAGTGTTAGTAGTGCAGGTCAAAGTTTTCTTAAGAAGTATATATTTTTGGGGGAAATATTTTATTTGTTATTTTTCCCTTAAGACTTTTTTTTTTTTTTCAAAATTGACTCATTTGGGATTCTCCTGTACCCATGGTCTTAATTTGAGAAGATTAGACCCGTCCTTCTTCAAAACTTATTCATGCTTTACTATTAAGCTTTTGCCCACAAAACCACAACAACATTTACTAAATGAGAACAATACAGAAGCTGGTATAACGAAACTAAAAAAAAAAAGGTGCTCACCAATGCAGTCCACGCTGAAGAGATTTATGGAGGTTGTTATGGAAGATTCATCACAGGTCTTCATTCCGCGCAGAGCAAAGCGCACCAGGGAGGCTTTGACTCCCTCTGGCAGGAAGGACAGCAGGTAGACGGGCATGTACAGAACGTAACGCAGTTTGCACAGCAAAGGGGTCATGAGCTTTCCTTGCGGGGACTGAGCCATTCGCTCTATCGTCGGGAAGAGCAGCACCGAGCGAAGAACCTGTCGGGCCATGAGAAAACGGCTGTCAGCAGCGTCCTAGACTATTTTTTCTAAGGCAACCAACCTTAGAAAAGGTTTTCCATCTGCAGCTCCGTACAGGTAAGCTTGGTCAGAACACGGGTCTAAGCACAGAGCTGCTCCGTGAAGATGGGTGCAGGGGTCCATGATGCTGCTGCGTACACGTATAGACGTATTCTAAAGCTGGTAATTATGTTACGGTAACAGAATACACCGTAGCTTTAACATAGAATGAAATTAGTTAAAAACCCACCCACACTAACCAAAAGTGAATTAATATACCTACTCTCAACTACATTTCAATGGTAAAATCAAACAAATGTTCTAAAAGGATACCTGCCACTTTTTCCTGGAAGTAAAAACACATTACAAGAATTCACGTATGGAAAAACCCTCAAAGACACACAACTACAGTACCTAACAGAAGTATCAAGAAGGTAAAATAAGACAGATTCTGCATACTACGTTTTTAGATAATTAGGTATAAATTGCTGTACTTTTCCTGGCGACTCAATGTAAATAAACCAGATGTAGTTATACATATAGATCCGCTTACCGCACGTATCATTCTACGTATTGCACCAATTAGGTTTGTATTTTCATAAGAAATACTTAAAAGTAATTGCCTTCAGTGTCAAACGAGACTCAGCTAACGTATGCCACCGCATCTGCGTGCAGTGCCGCTGGTCTCGGCAGCTGTCCGTGGGAAGGCAGGGCGTGCCACCAAGAGATGCCTACAGGATCTGGGCATTGTAATATAGCAAACAGAAGGAATTCAGGAAATATCAGTAATTCGCCATACTGTACTTTCTACACTATTTTAAAAGCAGACTTTGAAAGTGTTATTTTTATCGGATACAGAACTATTTTAGGAAACCCTTCTACTTTCTAGCTGATACTACTTTGGTTTTAGATAAAGAAAAATACATTCCCAGGGAAATCAATCCGGGGCCTCTTTTTATTAAAGGCAACCAGCAGCCGAAGTATAGGAATGCAAGACTTGTACTAAATTATATGGTAGTTTTGTGATATTTCAGCTAGGAGCTGAACTCAAACTGTTGTGATCTAAAGCAGATTTGACCTGCGTTCCCAGGCACGCATTAATCCTTTGACATTACAGTTTATAGATACAGGATTAGTTGCTTGGAGTGCTGTACTAACCGCTGGGGGAGGTTGCTAAACCTTGGAGGAAAAAGGACAAACCAAGAGAGCTGTTACAATGGCTCGTGCATAAAAAAAACTGCATTTTTTTAATGGCACGCAAATTTAAAAGATGGTGGTAAGATGGAGGATAATTTAATGAATTTCTTTTGCTAATCTTTTGCAGATAATAATAGAGAAATGTAAAATTTGTATTTTTCAAACACTTATCAACTATTTCTTAGTTTACTGCTAGTCTCCTGAGCCAGGATTTTGAAATATGCATTTGACTGCAGAATTGCTTAAAGATGTAGTTCAACTTCTTTGCAAAACAACTGCAGATACAACAGATTTAACATATTTTATTATAATTTATA
>NW_010541088.1:0-17937 GCF_000687285.1 Phaethon lepturus
CTTGGCCTTATTGAACCTCATACAGTTATCCACCTCTGGAAAAGGCCCCAAAACACATCCTCCTGTTTGATGTCTATGTAATACTTTTGAGTGCTTCTGCCCTTCACATTTGTAATGCAGCTGCTATGTGTTTTTCAAACCCCTTATTCCTACACTGAGGCCAAATATCTGAAGGACAAACACTTTACAAGTCACTGGGCCCTGCAACGAATAACTAACTACAGGTCGTGATTACGAAGCATAAGCCAACTATCAGAAGAGCAACTGTCTGCTTAGCTGTCAGTTCCTCTCGGCCATGCACAATCTTTCCATTTCCATCAATCACAAGGTAGACTTCAAACGCAGACTCTCTGCCTTCTCAGGGTAAGTGACTTGGACTGTAATCTTAAAGACAAAAACAATCTGTCAGAGATGGGATCTCTCCCTCCGCAGAGCTGTCCTGGCCCCAGGGAAGGTTTTCATACCAAAAATATATTTCCAAATCAAAAGTGTGATATCCTTGGATGGGAATGGAGGATGTGTTGATCTATTTTTTATTGTACTGAACTAAGAAAAGCTCAGTTTCATTTTGGGTCAAACATTCATAAAGCATGAAACAAAGGATGTTACACCAACCTGTGTTTGTAAATCTGACTGTGACTGTGACTCTTCCCTTGTGCCATCACCACAGAGCAGGGCACCACTCCAGCCTGCTCTCCTCCATGAAGGCCCCTGGAGCAGGGCACCAAACACCTCATCCTCCACCATGAGGCACCATGGAGCAGCCCACCACCCCACCAATTCCTCCACCATGACGCACCATGTAAACACCACAGCAGGCCCCAGCAGGCTGCTGAGGAGTACTAGGAAAACTAAATGAAAAGGCACCACTGCAACTCTACATATTACAATATTTTGTAAAATCTTCAGAAGTATTTGAAAATTTTCAAAGTAGAAAGCCCAGGGCAAGCTATCTTTTTCTGCTCTTTGAGGCAATGCATTGACTGTCACCTGGTTTGGTGGCAAGGGTGCAGTTGAAGAAGCCTGACAGACATCTCATCCCCCAGCCCCGTCTCCAGTGAGGCCAGACATGGGCTAAGCTACTAACCTTAGGCATTCAAATCCCATGAGATCTTTTAAGAAGCACGACTTAGAACACTAAATAGTTTATTTTAATTCTCTCTTTTGGGTTTGGATTATGAACAAAAGATCAACATTTTCTTAATAAACATGAAACCCAAGACATTTATTTTACTTTGTATTATAATAAAAATGAGATTATTATCTACTATCACAGGAGTTCTGAAGCCAAGACTTTACAGAAAACAAAAAGTAATATGAGAGTTTAAAGAGAACTGTAGAACTTGAAGTGAGTGATTATCCATAAATAGAGTTAGAGGGAATCTCATTCCAGAGGAAAATTTGGTATACAAATGTTATCTTTGGCCTACACTGGAAAATACAGGTTAATAAAAATAAAATTCAGAATTATTTCACTATTGAAACACTGGAAGAGTCTTACTGAAATATTTGAATCTGGTAATGTAAAAATATATTTGTGTTTATAACTGAAAAGCCCAGGTTGTGACTTTTCTTGGTTTTTTGGTGTAGTATCTTACAGTTATATTGCAAGAACCACATTACAAAAGATAAGACCAAATCCAGCCCCAGTCCAGATTAGGGCCCCTGTGCAGCAGCACATGCGATGTGCCTCAGAAGGCCAAAACAGGGGATCACACCTCCTCTCTGCTCCAAGGCAACTCCATCCCAGTGAGGACACTGAGGGGAAGGTAGGGACACTCTGAAGTAAAAGAGATGACATTCTCCCATCAGGTATCTATGTTCTTGTCGTAGATGTCTCCAAACTAGGCCTATCTCTATTCAGTGGCATCTCCATGTTCATTATCATGGTTCTGCCAGCACCCAGAACATGGAATGAAGTGCAACAAACTGAACCTCTGCAGGGAGGTTGGACCAGATGACTGCCAGAGGTCTTTTCCAATCTCAATCATCCTGTGATTCCAAGTCTCGTCTAATCAAGATTTGCTAAATGAGATGAACAAATATTAATGGCCTATTTATGAACAGCAGGTAAATTTTGGTGCCCTTTTCAAGTGGTTTAACTAGATTATTTTCCCTAGGCTCTCTCTGTAGTTAATGTGTTATCTTTCTTCTCTGTGTGCTATAAGAAACTTAGAAAGACCTCGTTCAAGGCAGCTGTGAAGGTACAAGGACTTGACACAGAATTTCTTGGCAATTATTTCCATTTCTGTGCTGTTCAGCATCCCATATGAACATGCTGCCTCTGGAAAAGCAGTACAAGCAAAACTCTCCTGTTTGTAAGATATGGAGTGTGCATGCCATTAGCAGCACACATGTTGATGCACGAGTGGTGCAGAAGTGGAACGTGTCCTCGCTGGATCTCCCAGGGGAAGGCCAAATCTCACCTACACTGCTGAAATCTGTAGCTCACAGCTGCAGACCCTTGTTCTTAATATACTTTTAGTGATGGTCGACTCTCTTTCCAGTGCTTTCAAAACTTTTTTGTACCAAACCTCCTCTCAGATGTAGGAAGTGAAGAACTACATAGCAAATCCAAGAAAACAAGTCTTCTAACCTAAGCACTTAAGTCTGTAAAGCTAAGTCCCTTAAAAACCACTTCATGTGGTTTCAGGAGTTTAATGTTTAGGATATGTTCTAAACTATTCTGTTGCCATACAAGATTAAATTGGAGTAAAAAAAAATCAACTGTTCAATTTAAATTTAAGCCAAATTAAATGCAAGCAAATGTTTTAAATTCTTCAAAGGGCATACAAACTGTTTGGGTGGAACAACAGAAACCGTTATTTGCTCTCAGCAAAACCTTTCCTTCAAGTATTAGCAAGCCATGTTCCCAGATACATAAAAGCAATGTCTCAAGCCAAAGAAGATTATTCTAATTTATTCCAGTTTGTTCCAATTTACTCCAAAAAAGAATCTGTTCCAGTACCTTTAGACTTCCTCACACTACTTTATGTCCCAACTATATTTCAGTGCACTGATTAGGGCATACCTACCTAGTTAGGTGACGTATTTAACATGTTAGCATATTTTTCTCTTTGACAGCTTTGGAAAACACAGGAATATTCTTTCTCTCTTTGTGCTCCAAAACTTTTGCTGCTGTGATGCTCCTTGCACTCTGCATCATACCACAAGGCTAAAGCTGTTGAGGGTTATAACTAATCTTGCAACATGTGAGAGCAAACCATTGGGCCTGTTTCTGATTTCACTTCCACCAGTATATTTTACATACTGCTTCAGTGAAATCATGAGTCACTGAGGTCTTCAGGAGGAGAAACCGAAGACATAGGCCAGAAAAAAAATGAGCATTTGCTTATAACACTTCTGGTGGTATTTTAAGAATTCATTAATCATTCACTAGGTGGGGCTGATACCTCGCAACCAAGAAGACTGAAAACAGCTAGAAAGAAATTGCTTCACTGAAAGTAATGCTTTCATTTCAAAATATAAAACTTTGGGTAGGGTAAAATTAATAATTAGCCTTATATGAGGGTTTTTTGAGGGTTTTTTTGAGGTTTCTTTCTATATGTCTATAAAATTTCCATCTTTGAAACTTTACTCATTTAATTATAAAGTATTTGAAACCTTTTAACATGGATAATTTGGGCTTAACTCACTTTTTTAAGTGCATGTGTCTACTGCTATTTGATATTCCTAAGGGTACCTGAGATATCTGCTTATGACCAGCAGATGTGATGCAAAGCTTTTAAAAAATCCATGCTTCCCCTTGGAAGCAAATGGAGGCCAAGAAGCAGAAGCATGTTTGTACACGTAAGGCAGTATGAGATGCACACAGGTAAGTAACATTCTGATAGGAAGCATCTGAGCTGAACATGATGTGTCAAGTGCAGGAAGAAAACAACAGGGAAAAACAATTTGAGAATGATCCTTCTCTGACTTATCCAGACCATAAAGCCCCATCTGGACAATTTGAAATCTGGTTTGGAAAACAGGGATGGAGGCCCTTTTTTAAAAGTCATATACAACATCATAACAAAGGCCAGAGACAAAATTTGCTATAAACCACTTTCCAGAAAAACACCTTGTCTTTGATCTAGTTAATGATGTCCAATCTAGAGTCTCCAGCCTGGCAGCTAGGATTTAGCCATATACCCCAGCTGGAGCCATGAAAAGGGAATGGCTGTGAAGCAAATAAGCAGCAAAGGTTTCCCCCACACAGAGGCAGGCTCTATCCCAGAGCAGGGGCTGGCAGTCGTAGTGTGCTGCTGAAGCAGCTCAAAGCAGTCAGCTCCAATGAATGAATTAAGCCCTGAGCCACCAGGGTTCTGGAAGTCATTCAAGAAGTAAAAATTCAAGAAAGAATGCATTCAAGTCAGCAAGAAAGGGGCATGAAAGAGTTGATTCATACAGTTCAGTATAGTTATTAAATCCAATGATCTCAGGACAAAAAATTTGGAAAGGAAGGCAAGGCAAGGCAAGGCAAGGCAAGGCAAGAAGACAAAAGCTGGCTTAGGGAAGAGGACACAAAAACTGACTTAGGGTGCAGCCACTGGCAAGCTTTAAATTTTCCATGCAGAAGGGGATTCAAGTAAAAATAAAATAAAAACTAAACCTGAAAGAATTCCTTAACACATGACTTGTTCCACAAATCACAGAAATCTAGTTAAAACTTATAAAGTGGATCAGAAGAATTTTGTTAGTTGTATGAGTAGAATTTAAAGCATGTGAAATTTAGGTGAGATCACTGAGACTGTGCTTTGTTGCAAGAAACAATAATGTATAGAGGAGGACCACCCATAGTATCTATGAATTCACAGAGAACTCATAGTTCAGTAGCCTTTGCTCAGTATTTCTGCCATTGTCCTTGTTTCAGCTGGGGTAGAGTTAGTTTTCTTCACAGAAGCTAAGTATGAGGCTACGTTTTGGATTTGGGTTGAAAATAATGTTGATAATGTGCTGATGTTTTGGGTTGTTGCTGAGCAGTCAAGGACTGCCCAGCTTCTCATGCTGGCCTGCCAGCGAGCAGGCTCTCCTCACGGCGAGCTGGGAGGGGACACAGCCAGGACAGCTGACCCAGGCTGGCCAAAGAGATATTCCATACCATATGATATCATGCTCAGTATATAAAGCTGGGGGAAGAAGAAGAAAGGGGGGGACATTTGGAGTTACGGCATTTGTCTTCCCAAGTAACCGTTACACGTGATGCAGCCCTGCTTTCCTGGAGCTGGCTGAACACCTGCCTGCCCATGGGGAGTGGTGAATGAATTCCTTGTTATGGTTTGCTTGTGTGCGCGGCTTTTGTTTTACATATTAAACTGTCTTTATCTCAACCCATGAGTTTCCTCATTTTTACTCTTCCAATTCTCTCCTCCATCCCGCCAAGATGGGGGACTGAGCGAGAAGCTGCGTAGTGCTCAGTTGCTGTCTGGGGTTAAACCATGACAGCCACTTACTTTTAAAACATATTTTACTCATTAACAAAAAATTATTCCTACTATAAATGATCAGGTAACACACTAATAAAGGCACATACATTTAATTATGCTTTCAAAGACAAATCAAAAGGGATTATTTTACAAAAATCACATACCAAATAGGTATCACATACCAAATATGAAGCACACAGTCTCTTTATTTAGAACTGTTATATATGTCCAGATACAGAAAAGCATATGTATGTTGCTTGAGTTTAAGGTTTTTCTGTGAAATGACTGAGATTATTTGCATGTTAAAGTTATGCATTTTTTTCTTGATTAGAAGTTTTACAGCATTCTTAGATGGAGGTCCTTTTGTCAGGAATTTTTCCACTGAGTCAGAAGTTGAGAGCTGTCAAGGGCAGCAGCATGATTAAGGCGAATGGAAATCAAAATAGTCGAAAAGAAAGAAATTATGGAGACAAAGCAGCAGTGTAGGAAAGAGACGAGAACAACATGGCCACAAGTCTGTCAGGCTTTCTACCATTCCATTTAGGCAAAACTTCAGTACAGCACAAATAGGGTTACTGAAGAGCAGATTTGGATATTACAATTAGATTACCCTCTCTTTCTGGATTCTAATTCCGTTTCAGATGTCAGCATGACTGTAGTATTTTATGGTTATTCATGGTTATTTATGTTTTTATTGACATTTAAGGTTATTACTGCTATAATATACATTATTACTAATGGTTTGTATTACAGTAGTGTCTAGAGGGGAATTCAACTGTATTTGCTCCCAGGAAAGCTGATAACAAGGCTTCACTTTCAATGCTCTGAATACCAACCTTAGTTCAAGAAACAGAAGAGAAGGACCAAGGGAAGGAGAGAGGATTTCCTCTCTGTAGCAGTGACAGGAGTATGTGCTCACACAACCAATGTCTGGGTCATGTCCAAAGTCTTTTGAAATCAAAAGAATATCTCATTGGTTTAAATGGGCAACCAAAGTTTAGAAATGTATTTTAAATGCATTATAAACATACAAGATCTGGGTAACAAATTTCAGATCAAGATAAACCTTCTGTGAAATTAATACATTTCCTCCACCTCCACCCCCCACAAAGATCCTCTACTACCATACAGGCTTTAGAAACCTGAAAGTCAATATCAGGTGAAGAAATAGTGTTGCAAAATTCCTTCCAAAATTGTCTGTGGAGCCCAAAACCTGAGCATTTAGCCATTTGGGACTGTCATCTGTGAACTCATCATTAGTACTACCTAAGAAGACTTCCTGGAGTCTGATAGATTATGAATTCTATTTTATTTGTGAACATTACATGTTTAATCAAAGCTATACCAAGTCTCATGCAGCCTGAAGAAAGGAGTGAAATCGATCAGCACACCCATCACCACCCCTAGGAAATGCTGTCTGACAACAATGAAGGATTTACAAAAATTGGAGACATTAAACAAAATTTCTTCTGACAGGCTCATATCCATAAACATACACCGACTGACATCTATAAAAATATTGCCTGCTAGAATTTTAATAAGTGAATACCACAGATACTGACACTGAAGCAACTATAATTGCAATACTGTATATGAGGGATACCCATACTAATATATCTAGTTTTATAGTTGTTTGAAGTGATTACTTTCATACATTTACTTATATGCTATTATTTCCTCTTGCTATATGCATTCATCCAAATAAAGAAAAAGTTACTAATGCCATGTGGGAATCATCTGTGAGATATTTTATTCCTCACAATAAACCCTATGATAAAGAAGGGCTTTTTAGCTGTTGAACAGAAATTATCATGATTGCTTATTATTGTTCAGATGTAATAAGATGTGAGCAGATTATTTAGAATGCAGTCTTCTCTCATTAAAAAAATGCCATGAAGCATCGTTAGTCCCTACGCCTAATTCAGGTATGCATGTCACCATGTATGAAACAAGGGAACTGTTCCAGTGAGCGTTCAGGTCATGTTGTTGATCTAGTTGAAAAACTTGGAATATTTATTATGGTTAGTTAATGAGGTACTATTTATGCAAATGTGACAGGCTGAAATTGAGGAACAAGGACTGTTTCTGTCCATGGAAGTTTCCTCAGAGTTGCATTCCCAAAGCTTTCCAGATGACAAGGACTCCTCATCCAGGACAAATAAACTCTAGTGCATGAGCTAAGAAGTCAACAGACTTTCCCTTCTATGCACCCAGAAGCAGTGATGAATATCTCCCCCAAGAAGTTCAGCACTTTATCACGCAGTCTTATACAACCCAGATCCCCCTAAACCTGGAAGCATCAGCTGTCCTCGCATACCACGGGACATTAATTGCACATGTCAGCAATTAACTGTCATCATTTAATCATAATAGTACTTACATATTTCACAATTATATTGTGAGGATTAACCAAATACTGCATTTCTAAAATTATTTGTGACATCCAGAGTCATAACGGTGTTATTTCAAAAATACAAAGTATTTTCATAGTTATCAAAGTAAGTGTGTCATACACTGGTAATAAATGCTTGTTTTGATAAGCAAGAGCTAATAACTATACTGATCTAACTAGTAAAAAATTATTTTGATTTTACAAAAACATTTAAAACTGAAAAAAAAAAATATAGAGTCAGAAAAACTGGAAAACCATAGACATCTACAATATTAATACCTTATCACAGCTGTTGTCTAGTGGTCCCTTGCCACCAGGGAAGAAAAATGGAACTTTGTAAGGTGTGATTCATCCCACTCTGAAGCAGAGGTTTATAAAACGAATAATGAATTGTTTCTTTGAAGCTCCTATTTCTCTTTGACTGAAGAGGCTAAAGATGACTGGCAGGGCAATGAAATCTCTGCTTTTCATAGGCAAAGTTGGTCAACTATGCAGTCAGTCACATACACAGGAAGTCAAGTTACACATAACAGCCACTTAAGGACCACAGCTCCTCTCACAAAATTATTCTTCCTACAGGATATAGGTTAGTCAATATACCCAAATTAACTTTGTAAATTTAAACACTCTTAAGGTATTTTGAATGAATGAAAAGATGGTGAACAGCCAACTTACCTACTATGCCAAGTATGATTTTTTTGCATTATTAATTGAAGGAAATTATTCGATACATAAAATGTGAACTACAGGATTGTGGGGCAAAGAAACACTACTTAAGTCAGCAGAGAATGGCAGCAGAGATGAAGTTGCCTGAACATGTTTCTCTTTTGCACTGCATGAAATCATCTGAAGTTATTTCCATTATGATGTTTTTTTCTTTATGAAGACATGCCTGTTCCGATTCTCCTGTTTGTTATTGGATGCCCAGCTATTATGCCTGTTCAGTGCTGTAGATGGAATTATCAAGTACACAGGTAGATGGATTGGATCTTTTTCTTTTAGTGCAGATATATGTTAATTGCAATGAAAAAGTTTTATGAATAACGCAATATTTTAAAGTTGTCAGAGGTAGCTGCAATGTTAATACTTAATTGATGTTATAAAAATTCCTAACAAATAATGAATAATTCTGCCTAAAATAATTATTTTCTATGATAACTATTGGTCAGAGATTGCTATTGATTTATAAGTAATGTTTTTAATAAGCTGGAAATGATCATATCACTTTCAAAGAACATATTTTTCCTGTTATACTTCATATCCTCTTATAAGTGGGAAAAATTAAGGCAAAATTAAAGCTTATTAAAAAAGAATCATTTTGTTATCCAGTATGCCACCAGGAGATCGTAGAGTCATAGAATCATAGAACAGTTTGGGTTGGAAGGGACCTTTAAAAGTGATCTAATCCAACCTCCCTGCAGTAAGTAGGGACATCTTCAACTAGATCAGGCTGCTCAGAGCCCCATCCAACCTGACCTTGAATGTTTCCAGGGATGGGGCATCTACCACCTCTCCAGGCAACCTCTTCCTGTGCTTCACCACTCTCATTGTGAAACGTTTCTTCCTCAGACCTAGTTGAAATCTGCCCTCTTGCAGTTGAAAACCATTACCCGTTGTCCTATCACAACAGGACCTTTCAAAATGTCAGTCCCCATCTTTCTTAGAAGCCCCCTTTAAGTACTAGAGGACTGCAATAAGGTCCCCCTGGAGCCTTCTCTTCTCCAGGCTGAACAACCCCAACTCTCTCAGCCTGTCCACATAGGAGAGCTGTTCCATCCCTCTCATCATCTTCGTGGTCCTCTTATGGACCCGCTCCAACAGGTCCGTGTCTTTCCTGTGTTGAGGGCTCCAGAGCTGAATGCAGGACTCCAGGTGGGGTCTCACCAGAGTGGAGCAGAGGGCCAGAATCCCCTCCCTCAACCTGCTGGCCACACTGCTTTGGATGCAGCCCCGGATATGGTTGGCCTTCTGGGTTAAAAGCGCACATTGCCAGCTCATGAACAACTTTTCATCCACCAGTACCCCCAAGTACTTCTCGGCAAGGCTGATCATATTCACAGGTTGAGGAGCAAATGTTTTTTAAGGGTATGGACTTTATTGCCTGAGAGATGCTTAAGGTTAAAAGGAGCATTTTCTTCCATCTCTGCTACTGAGAAAATAACTAAAAACAGAAATTCTTCAAAAAGCCTTCACTTTTGAGAATCCTCAAAGATTCTTCACTTAAAAGTAAAGGATCAGGCATATATTTCACGTAAAAATTTCAAGTTCTGTTGTACACTTTCCTATGGTACTGTAATATATTTTTAATAATATTTTTACTTTCCATTATTTATTTCTTGTACTCAAAAGTACACACAGAATGGTTGAGATTGGAAGGGACCTGTGGAGGATATCTGCTCCAACCTCCCTGCTCAAGCAGGGCTAGTTAACCAGGAATGTGTCTAGATTTTTTTTGTTAATATCTCCAAGGTAGACTGCACAAACTCCCTAGGCAGCCTATTCTAGTCGTCAGTCATCCTCACAGTAAAAAAGTGCTTTCTGATGTTCAAACAGAACCTCCTGTGTTTCAGTTTGTGTCCATTGCCTCTGGTTCTGTCACTGGGCACCCCTGGGATGGGTACTGTTCAATATCTTTATTAATGACATAGACAGTGGGATTGAGTGCACCCTCAGCAAGTTTGCAGATGACACCGGGCTGAGTGGGGCAGTTGATATGCTAAAGAGAATCAATGCCATCCAGGCGGACCTTGACAGGCTTGAGAAGTGGGCCCATGTGAACTTCATAAGACTCAACAAGGGCAAGTGTAAGGTCCTGCACCTGCATCAGGGCAATCCCCAGTATCAATGCAGACTGGGGGATGAATGGGTTAAAAGCAGTCCTGCACACAAGGACTTGGGAATACTGGTGGATGAAATATTAGGTAAGAGCTAGCAATGTGCATTTGCAGCCCAGAAAACCAACTGTATCTGAGGCTGCATCCAAAGAAGTGTGGCGAGCAGGTCAACAGAGGGGATTGTGCCCCTCTGCTCCTCTCTGGTAAGATCACACTTGGAGGACTGCATCCAGCTCTGGAGCCCTCAGCACATGAAAGACATAGACCTGTGTCCTGGTTTCAGCCAGGACAGAGTTAATTTTCTTCACAGAAGCTAGCATGAGGCTATGTTTTGGATTTGGGATGAAAAAATGTTGATAATGTGCTGATGTTTTGAGTTGTTGCTAAGTAGACAAGGACCGTCAATCTTCTTGTGCTGGCCTGCTAGCAAGGAGGCTGGGGGTGCACGGGAAGCTGGGAGGGGACACAGCCGGGACAGCTGACCCAGGTTGACCAAAGAGATATTCCATACTATATGGCGTCATGCTCAGTATATAAAACTGGAAGGAAGAAGAAGGAAGGGGTGGAGGGACAGAGTTATGGTATCTGTCTTCCCAAGAAATCATTACATGTGATGGAGCCCTCCTTCCCTGGAGATGGCTGAACACCTGCCTGCACATGGGAAGCAGTGAACAAATTCCTTGTTTTGCTTTGCTTGCGTGTGCGGCTTTTGCTTTACCTATTAAACTGTCTTTATCTCAAACCGTGAGTTTCCTCACTTTTACTCTTCTGATTCTCTCCCCCATCCCACCGTGGGGGAGTGAGTGAGTAGCTGGGTAATGCTTAGGTACTGGCTGGGGTTAAACCACAAGAATCTGTTGGAGTGGGTCCAGAGGAAGGTGACAAAAATGATCAGAGGGGTGGAACACATCTCCTATGAAGAAAGACTGAGAGAGTTGGGGTTTTTTAGCCAAGAGGAGAAAAGGCTTCAGGGAGACCTTACTGGAACGTTGCAATACTTATAGGGGGCTTATAAGAAAGACAGACTGACAACTTTTATCAAGGCCTGTAGTGATAGGACAAGGGGTAACAGTTTTAAACTACAAGAGGGCAGATTTGGCTTAGGTATAAGGAGGAAACTCTTTATGATAAGTTGCAGAGAAGAGTTGTGGCTACCCCATTGCTGGAAGTCTTCAAGGTCAGGTTGGATGGCGCTTTGAGTAACCTGTTCTAGTGAAAGGTGTCCCTGCCCATGGCAGCAGAGTTGGAGTAGTTGGACCCTTTAAGGGTTCCTTCCAACCTAAAACATTCTATGATTCTACAATTCTATGATTCTATGAAAAGAGCCTGGCTCCATCCTTTTTGCACCATTAGATGTGACAAAGTCCTGACTATATGATTTTTCTGTCTTGAACTCTTCCCTTCTCAGCTATTCAACCTTTAAATCATAGAATGGGTTGGAAGAGACCAAAACGATCATCTAGTTCCAAGCCCCCTGCCACAGGCAGGAACACCTTCCACTAGACTAGGTTGCTCTAAGTCCCATCCAACCTGGCCTTGAATGTTTCCAGGGATGGGGCATCCACAACTTCTTTGGGCAACATGTTCAACTGTCTCACCACCCTCATAGTGAAGAATATCTTCCTTGTATCTAATCCAAATGTACCCTCCTTCTAATCTAAATGTACCCTCCTTCAGTGTAAAGCCATTACCCCTTGTTTTATTGCTGCATGCCCTTGTACAAAGTCCCTCTCCAGATTTCTTGTAGGCCCACTTCAGATACTGGAAGGCTGCTATAAGGTCTCCCTGGAGCCTTCTCCAGGCTGAACAACTCTCTCAGCCTTTCTTCATAGTGTAGGTGTTCCATCCCTCTGATCATCTTTGTGGCCCCCCCCTCTGGACTCGCTCCAACAAGTCCATGTCCTTCTGTTGAGGGCCCCAGGGATGAATGCAGTACTCCATGTGGAGTCTTACGAGAGCAGAGTAGTGGGGAGAATCACCGTCCTCAACCTGCTGGTAATGATTCTTTTGATGCAGCCCAGGATACTATTGGCTTTCTGGGCTGCAAGCACACATTTCTGGGTCACATTGAGCTTCTGCTCTTAATCCATTCTCCACCCAGCCTGTATTTGAGCTTGCGATTGCCCTGACCTGTGTGCAGGACCCTGCACTTGGCCTTGTTGAACTTCATGAGGTTTGCATGGGCCCACTTCTCAAGCCTGTCAAGGTCCCTCTGGATGGCATCCCCTCCCTCCAGTGTGTTGACCACACCACACAGCTTGGTGTCGTCGGCAAACTTGCTGAGTGTGCGCTCAATCCTACTCTCTGTGTCACCAGCAAAGATGTTAAACAGCGCTTGACCCAATACCGACCCCTGAGGAATGCCACTCATCACTAGTCTCCCCTTGGACATCAAGCCATTGACTGCAACTCTTTGAATGTGACCATCCAAACAATTCCTTATCCACCAAGAGGTCCATCCATCAAATCCATGTCTCTCCAATTTAGAGATTAGGATGTTGTGTGGGACAGTGTTAAATGCTTTGCACAAGTCCAGGTAGATGACATCAGTCGCTCTTCCCTTCTCCCTTATCCACCAAAGTTGTAAGCCTGGTCCCTTCCAACTCAAACTATTCTCTGATTCTATATTTGTATGTCCTCTTCCTTGGCATTGCTGGGTTCTACCTCTTCAGTGATAGGAGAATGGAATAAAAAATGCATTAGGTAGGTCAATAGTCAGGTCTGACAGCATATCTTTTATTCTTCTCTAAGGACTTTGGGGCATTTGGCATAATGCAGATGAAATTAAAATTTGAAAATTCTTATTAATCTCCTTCACCAATCTAATAAAAATGAATGTAGCATTCAGCCTAGCATTAGACACCCTGTTTACTAAATTCAGTTTCATATATTAATGCCCATTTCCATAACAATTTCAGCAGAAAATATCAGCAACTTGCTTTCCTATGCAGTTGGTGGATGTAAAGTTAGCCCTTACTTTGAAAATAAAACTGCTCATATGTGCAGGTTGCTCTACAGAACTACCTCCCCAGTTACTTTTTTTAGTTCCTACCACATTGTAAAAGGCAAGAAAATAAATAGGGCCTGAATGAGGGTAGTGTTCGAAGATACTGAAAACAACTTTCTTAACACAGGCCTGATTCCATAGTCTCTTAAACTGCTTTCACACAATGTGGATCAAACTGTGTGTTGTCTTCTGATCTGTCTGTTCTATGCAGCGGAAAGTTTTCTAGAGAATTTCTCAATTTCATCTTTTCTCACCTGTTATTGCAAGAGTGAGGTTGCAGCAGCTCCCAGGCTATATGAAAGGACAGGCTTCAAATTGTAGATTCTAAAGGAATCACAACTGCTCCCAAAGAGCACTGCTTCATACTAACCAAAGGGGAAATTCAGCGGAGGATGTAGCTAGTACCACTGCCATTTTCAGGAAATGACTCTTAATCTATGTCAAGGGAATTGAGTTTATGATACATAAACTCATGTATGTCTAGTGATGAATGCAATGGAGCTCAGGGCTCAATGGCTTGCACCGAGTCCAAAATTTGCAACAGGCAAATGGTGTAATACTGGAACCGCCAAAATCCATTGATTTTAACCCTTGATATGATGTATTACTCACAAAGCTGGATGCATATAAAAAACTTCAAGATACATTATAGAAAATTATCACTTCCATAGAAACTACAATATGGCAGATGCCAGCAAAATCATGAATGGTGCTGGCAACATGAGCAGGACCCCGTTATTCAGCAGTCGCAGCAGAAGAACAAAGGAAAGTTTAACAAAACGGTATGGTATCTTTCACTCACATTTAAATTGTGGAGAACCTTACATGAAGTGTTATCAACATCAAAAGAGAAATTAGTTAAAAAATGGATTTGCAGCATCATGAAAGGTTATTAAACCTGTTAGGCTCCATGCAACCTCTGGCTCATCAAGTCCCTGTGCTGCTGCAAGCTATGAAGGTGTTCCTGCGGAAAGTTATCCCTAAATATGTCCTACCTGTCATATACTTTTCCTAACCTTTTACATCTATTCTACCAGATAAGGTCCAGACCAGAACCACTCCAATTTTATGCTCCAAATAAGCACAAATACATGGGATCAAAACACCTTAAAAATTTTGAAATATCATGTGTCAAAAATCCCAGTAACTTATGAACAGTTGACTGTGAAGCACTACTCCTGTGAGAAAAGAATCAAGGCTATTTGAAAAGATAAGGACAAATTTTGGGACCTGCACAACGTGGCTTTTTCCTGTATATCACAATATTCCAGCTGGAAAAAGTGACTACACAATTGTCATAAAATCATAGCTTTCAACACGAGGAGTACAGAAGATCAGGAAAATGTATTATAAAAGAGATTTTTGTAACAGCTGGCTTTCTGCTGAAGCAAATTTTTTGACTCCCACAACAGACATATTGGGTTGCAACTCATATTTCAGCATGCCAGAAAAAAATTTGCTGTACTGTCCCTTGAAATAATGAAATCTGTTTTTTCAGTCAGTGGTATCATACCAGGGAAATATCAGCTGGAGCATTGGTAAAGACCGTAGTTCAGACAGATGTCACTACCATTCAGTTGTTATAGATATTCCTGACACGACAAAGCAGTACAGTATAACCCCTTCATCTCTGAACCATGCAGACGTGGTACTATCCAACATTACAAATTCCATGAGCCAAACTGCCTTGGAAATGTCCATGGTTCACATCAGCAGCAGCACTTCACTGGTGGAGTTAGACCAAATGACCCCCGATTTGTACTGTTATATTAGTTTTTGCCACTACTCCAGTGGCATAAGAATATGGTTGCCTGAGTGGATTTGCCAAGGGAATGATAAAATTATGAAAGCTGTAGCTTTGGTTCCTCATGTACAAATGAGCATGAACAACAAATAGCTGAGCCTTTAAGAGTTCCCCAGAAAATGAAAAATGTGCCAGTAGTTCTTGTTTCTTGTGTCTCTAGTGGTAGAAAAATAAATCCTCTATTTTTGAGCTGTTCTACTCATAAAACTTTTTTCTCATTTCCTTGAACTGTTTCAGCTTTATTTTATTGGTACATTTGAAAATAATTTTCTGAACAGTTTTCTAAAAGTTCTTTTTTTAATTAAAATCTAAATTTACAACTAGCAGAGAGGCAGAACTCAGAAATAAGATACTATATAATACTCAGATCTGCCGTCTAATTGCAGTGATGTGAATTGACATTATGGAAGTTATGGACGCTCTGGAAGTTTGTTGGTGATAGCGCCTTCCTGCCATGAGAAGTGAGTGTGAAGAATGCATATTAACTGCACAAAGCTAAGGGAGAGCATAACCTTATAGATGGCTTTCCTCTAGCACTTTGAAGAAAACACTCTAGTTGGAACACTTGATAATCATACAAAATACTAACTTTGAAGTGACAGAAATGTACCTGTATAGAGTCATTATTCCATAAAAAGACACAGGTAAGCAAAAAACTGAACATGGCATCTCAAAGTCTTATACATGTGCTGAAAATGATACATCAGGATATTTTCAGAACAAGTCATCTACAGTTTTAGTGATGCTGTGAATTAGATACTGACTTTGGCTAGACAAAATCAAAACTTGTAGTCAGGTTCTTAGAAAAACCAGTGGATCTAGACTAACGGGGGAATCGTGATAATGGGAGAGGAGTGTTTTCAGATCTTCCTTCTGACACAGCAAATATGCCTGAAAAAGTCTTTCTGGCTGACAGAAAGAATGACTACTGGAAGGAGGCATCTGGAAAGAGGTTGAGTGAGAAGTTTTATGACTAAACAATTATAGGTCTATTGCAATCAGTAAGGCATCTTGCTGTTCTGAGATACTTACTTCTCATTGGTGATCTAAATGAATTGGTCTTACTGATGGACTTAATGATATTTTTTAATTATTACTTTTAATTAAGTGCTAGCTTAAGTGCTATCCATCAGAGGGACTGCACTCCTGAATGGCAATCCTGGACTAAAAATGGGCTATACTTGAAAACATTTTTGTGATTATTCACTTAAATTATTTTTTAATTTTATTGTTTTAAACAATAAAAAGTAGAATGACTATGCAAATAAGTAATTATTTTCTTTATGACACACTTGAAATATAGAATTACAGAGCCAGAAGGGAGTCTCAGGAGGTCATCTAACCCTTCCAGTCTGCCTCAGGAAAGGGAATACCACACCTCTGCTATTCTTGACAGATCCTTGTCCAGTCAGTTCTTTGATGACCAGTGACAGAGACCAACGTCCCAGATGACCTCCTTCACAGCTTCACTGAAACCTTCCTAATGGCTACACTAAATGTCCTTCCATTACTACTACACCTGTCCAATGCGGCCAAGGAGAACGGGTTATACCCTTCATCTTTGCGAGCAGCCTTTTACATCTCTGAAGACTATTATAATGCCCATTCCTCTCCACAGTAACTATCCCACCCTAACTTTTCTTCTTGGGCCATGGGTTCGAAATCCTACCTTTGCTGTTCTCCTCTGAATTCTCTCCGATGGGTGAATGCTTTTGCCAACAGTCACCTGGAGCAGAGTTCTACACCAGCAAATGCTGAGCAGACAGATTGCTGCTAGTGTTGCAACACTGCAATACAGTAAATGGTCAGCTAATCTTCACATAAAATGTCGAAGATGACCATTCTCCAAAAGATGAACTGCTATGAGACCTCTGTGAAATAAATGTGAGAAAGGTACAAAACTGAACACATGCAACAAGTGATGAGGGATCAAAAGCTGGTGGTACGACACACGAAGCCACATTTTGCATGCTACAGAATTTCCCCTCCTGGCAGGCTCCACTGCAAAGCAGGCAGCCACCCACCCGGGCGAGGAGTACGAGACAGCAGAAAACAAATTTGCAAAAGTGAATATTTTAAATTTGTCAGAAATAACTGTTTTGTAGGAGAAGAGAAAGAGTAGTAAGGAGAGTGAACCTAACTGTTGCACTGTTTTACTGAGGAGCTACAAAGGCAGCACAGGACGATGCTGAAGATATTCCTGAGTATTTTGGAAAACAGGCTGACTGCAGCTAAGTTAAATCAGGCTCTTTCACGTACATCGCCTGGCCTTTACAATGACTGTTTTACTTGAGTGACTTCAGACTTGTAGTGGTGGGAGTAAGCGGGGACACGTTTTCTATTTAGAAACTTGTTGGGGTTTACGTATATTAAAGGGGGGCGGCTTCAAAACCGCCCTGCGAACTCGCTTGGAGAAGTTCGCAGGTCTGGTTTGTCCCTGAAGGAAGCCCTGCGGGCGCGGAGGTGCGGCCGCC
>NW_010541089.1:0-29632 GCF_000687285.1 Phaethon lepturus
CAAAACCTGGCCACACAAACCCAGTACAATGTTCTATTTAAAATATTTTGCAAACAACTAAAACCAAATCTGTCTGTATAGAATTGTTTAACAGACAGAATTGCTTTAAGTCTAAAACTTTACTGTTTTATTTTCCTCTCCATTTAAAAAAGTAACAGAAGACAGGAATTTTGACCTGCCCCTTTTGTATGTTCCCCACTGAGAAAGACAAAATCTACTTTAGGTACAAAAAAAGAGTCACAGTGCACACTGCTGTAACTGCTGTTGCCACAAAATAATCTTAACATTAATGCCTTAATCACAGTCATTTTCGTCCAAAAGAAATACATTAACCACTGGCAATATTTATAACATATTGGTGTAAGGTACTTGTGTATTGTTTGCAAGTGTCTTATCAGGCAACACATTTCATTTCAGTAAAGTTGTTAAAAAGAAACAATCACTACCCCAAACATTTGAAACATACTGGCACACATAATATTCAACCTAGAATATTCTAGAAATTAGAACAGAATTCTAATAGAATTAGAATAGAATATTCTCTAGAAACAAATCTGAAAACCAAATGCTCCGTAGCTCCTCTGTGGCACCACAATACAGACCATGGCCAGCAGGTATGACAAGCGACAAGAAAACAAATCTGGATTCACAGATACATAAAGTACTTGATTTTAGAGACGCTGCCCTCACTCTGCTGGGTGTGACAACATACTGCACGGACTAGCGGGCGCCTGGATCCCCGGGAATCCGCAGAGATGCCCACTGTGGAAACTGAGGGGAACACCAACCTCACAACATTCCCCAGGGTAACTGCAAGGGGAACTACCTTCCTTCCTTCCATTTCTAAATATACTTCTTATTATTTAGCTAGCTCTAGATCTACCTAGGGAACTGAAATATTTTGAAAGTAGGTCCCATAAGGAAAACAACTGGAAAACCACTTAGTTCCTACCCAAAGTTACAGAGCAAAGAATGAAACTGAGGATTAAAGCACTTGAATTGCAGAAGGGCACGAGCCACACATGATGTATTTTAAATCAGTTATTACTGATCTACTTTGAGACCAGGTGCGCTGCCTGTAGCTCCCACTTCATCACCAGAGCGATACAGGTTGGCACAGTAGGGTGAAGAAACCAGATTCCTGTTTTCAGGGAATTAATAAATGTTTGCAAAGATATTTTTAGCATTGGAGAGATACAGTGCTAAAAGTAATCCTACCAATTAAATTTTATGAAAGCTGCAGGAAATACTAAGAAATATTAAGGCAGTGAACTCTGAGAAGAATTATATTTGAATCTGATTACATCAGATTTCAAATAATCCAATTCCATTTTATTTTAGGACATGATATTCTGATTTATTTTACTTGTCACCAAACTTGAATATGGCAAAACACAATTTTTAATCTCTTGAAAGTTTACACTTACAGAACAGGATGAGACCCATACTGGAAAGCTTTCCTCCTTAATTTTTTTTTTTTTTTACTTTAATGCATTATTTTGCATTGAAATTATTGATACTATGAAATCTTATTTTACAGCAGCTACAAGACAGATCGAATTCCTTTTTTTAATCACCTACATACTTACTCAAAATTCCTGATATATCAAAGAACATTTTATGAAAATGGAGTAAAGCAACAGGACTCATACCCGGCCAAACAACTGTTCTGTGTTTTTGTTCTGTTTTTCTACTCATTATACCTGTAAAAAAGTACTAAGATTCTGTCTAAATTATCTCAGGAGATAATTATTATAAGCATCATGAAATTTTGTACCTTAATGCACTTAAAACAAATATTGCAACCGAAGGCAACAGGATATACTAAAGATAATTAAACTTTTTACAGAGCAAGTATAATTCTATTATTCCAGTATATCACTTGTTTACCACCTAAATAACATTTAATATTCTTCATTTCTTCAATATTCCTATAATCTCTAGATGCTTCTGCTCCAGAGCTCCCAAGATCTACCAACACATCTCCATGTATGCCACACTTGAGTCAGTTTAAAAAAAAAAAAAAAAAAAAGTTATTTGTAACTAGTGCAGTATTAGTAAGTTAAACCATAGATAATTAGAAATTTAATATATACTTCCCAGTGCAGACAAATCACAATAGCTCAATCTCTGGACTAGTAGCAGTTGTTTGTGGTTATCTGCTTCACATAGGCAGCTGGTCACTCTGTCAAAAGGCTAAGCGAAAAAGCCAATTAAAAAATTAGCATCTTCTCCTGCATACTCTAGTGGTGATACTGGAAGATTAAGGAAAGAATAGTTGGCGGAACTTTGCCATTTAGTGTATAAATGCTAAAAGAATTCTACAAGATGAATTGGTTTTGCTGTTTCAAGATGTGCAATTTCCCAAATTCTCTGATTTTCTACAGGGTTTATTTTACCCTACTACAAGGCAAAAAAAAAGCCCCATCCAACCAAATCTCATCACTTTCTTTCCCTCTTCTATTCCTCCTTACGACACCTGGTGCAGAGTAAACTAAATAAGAAATGTGGAATACTTGCTCCCATCATGGTTTTCAAATCTCAGCTGCTCTGAAACTGGAAAGACGCCAGCCAATTTAGACAAGACTATCCAATGCGTTGTAAGCAAATTAGTCTTTTCTTTAAAAGAGCTTCAAGAAACATTCAATTTAGTTAATTACAGTATTCTGCTTTGTAAGCTAAGAACGAATGGGTTTGGATACATGGTAGCATTGAGGTTTTGCTCTAATTTAAGCAACAGAAATCAATTCGTTGGAATTGAAATACTAAATCTTTCACTTGATCCATCTTTCTACATAAAAGCCTCCAGATTTTAATGTATTCTTTGGTGGCTTTATCTGTTATCTTTTGGTTCATTTGCATACCAGGATAAGCACAGCGTTGTTTCAGCTGCTCTGTTCAGGCTCTCCATCAGCACAACAGGCAGCCACTGCAGGGATTCTGCTTTGGGATTTACTCCAAGTTCCTCATTTCCTGGAAAACAGAGCTGTTCCATGTAACAGAGAGCACTTATATTTTATTTTGATAGGGAAGATAACTAGTGGTAGTGAGACAGTGTATGTATGTCCACAGTCGAGGACAAAAAGTTGGTTTATTTCTGGCTCAGCTGTAATTGCCCATATACTCAATAATCAGAGCATAAGGCTAACTGCAACTGCTGCATTAGCTTTCTGAATAGGTACAAAAACACAGTAACTTCATCTCCCTTATGCTCCAAAACGTATGGTTAGATCAACAAAAGGCAGACTTACCTACCCTTTCATACATTTCCTTGATAAAATCCGTGCTGCTCGTCCATGCTATTATATTTAACATGACCTTCTTGAGGTCTTTTGCAAGATTTCTTCAGAGGAAGATAACATCCCACGTTGTTCAGTACCTCCTTAATATTCATTTTCTGAATTATCAGTAAAATCTAGCCAAGTTAACACAGTTTCTGATTATATCACCATGAGCTCAATAGATGGTATTTTAGCCTTTTCGTTTAAATATATCCTTTACATTTTTCGTTTCTTCTTCTTATTTGATGTTAAGTTGCAGACCTCCTTCAGCATCACATTTATGACAAACAGAAGCAACCGATGAACACAAATTACTAACAAAGATAAAGGAAGATTTTGTTGTAATTAAAACAATTAGATAGTAGTCAGGTTTTTATGAAGAAGCCGCCAGTAATAATAATAAGGTGACATACTCTTTGTCGTAGGTAACAGGCAACACCAAAAAGTAACACCAAAAAGTAACACCAAAAGTCCTGGCTTCATAACCCAGCAGGGTCTCTACAGACAGCTGTTTCACCCATCAGAGATCCAACGTCTCTCTCCAGATACAACAAGCTCCACCGCCTTCCCACCAGCCAGTCTTGTACAGATCCTGAAGGCCATGCTTTCAGTCTCTCTTTTTTTGTCCCATCAGCTATCTGACTATTTCCCACTGCCAACTTCTACATGCTCCACTTCCTCAAAGTAACTTAAGATTTTTCTACATATGAACTTCGGGCAGCAGCTCCTAGTTTAACCTAGCCTGGTATAAAGCAGTACCAAAATTCATCATGAATTAAAGGCAGCTTGGATCTCTAGCAATTTAAATGCTATTTAAAAACATCACCCCAGCCCAGCAACAGTGATTGTTGCAGTTTGTGTTGAACTGCAACATCAAAGCTTCTCTTCCTGAACTGTCTTGCCGGCCAATCCTCGCAAGGGCACTAAACACTCCAAATATCACAGGTTTATTAATGGAAAGTGTGATCTTACCTTCTGCATATATTCAAAATTTATTATGCATACATTGAATAATTACATCTCCCCAAGTGGAGCCATTGTTACATATGAAACGATGGACATTGGCACACCAATTTTCAAACAAAAGAGATCACAGGTATTTCAGCACAGCTTCCAATACAAATGGTTCTTTAACAAAGGTGCAGTATTCATTTATTGGCTAAAATGACATTTTTCACTAAGCCGGTGTGCACTCTTTTGTCATATTACATTTAACTTACATCTATTCTGTGCGCGTGTCTAACATGGAGACCTAATCATGGAATCCATTTCCCTCTCTTACTACCAGCCTAAATACAGCTCTCGGTAAGTAAAAGAGGAATCCCCATTTACAGAAGGGCTTTTTATAACTAACACCAATTTGAGAGGGTACATTAAGTACAGTATCCTTACAGGATACCATCCTCTCTGAAGAAAAAAGCATTTTCAGATCTCAAAAAAAAAAAATCTAAGTGTTCCTGATGCTACCATAAGAAGAAGAAAAAAATCCGTTTTACTCGCCATCGCCAAAAAGCCATTAACCAATATCAGGCATGACTGTCTTTTCTGAAATGAAGTATACCCAAAGTTGTGCTGAAAAACTGTTCTCAGTACAGAGCTTTTCAGCCAAGCCTCCCTTTATCAGTAAGAGATAACTTAAGAACCTCGTCCACAGTGAATCGATATATTACTAGATAAACATCATGGACACAGACATGCTCCTACAGCAGCGCATATATACTTAAGAGACTTTTCTATAAAAATTCTAAAATGATTGTCTAATATTGAAAGACATTTGAAAATCATCCAGTAAGTAACCTGGCACACTAACATCTCCTTTTACATAGTTTCATAGCAACAAAATAATAAGAGACATTTGCTCTGAATACGGGTATCTACTGCAATAGATATAAACAAACATAAAATGGGCTTTCTCCTCCACCAGTATGAGGCAGCGACCTTCCTACCATGGTACCCAATGATCCCCAAACTGACCTAAAATGTACTTCAAGGTTTCCCAAACACGAAAGAATTTCACCCTGGCACGGAACCGGCAGCACCTTCTTCATATCACTCCAGAGCTGCTCCGCAGCGGAGGCCGTGAGCAGAACCGAGGCCATGTAATCATGACTTATGGCCACCTTTGCCTCACCTTCCCCTGCTGCATCCCGCATCCCCAGCGCATTCAGTGCTGAGCTGGCGTGCAGCCAGCTTTCCTCCCGATGCTTCTCTGCTCCAAATTAACTCCCTGACCTGCAGGGCACAGCATTTTCAATCCTCTCTGCCCACAGTCTTAGATAATAGGCGTTTTCTCCAAATGACCTATTTGATCCATATAAGCAAGTGGAAACACATGAAAAAGCTTGTTAACATGGGAAACTACAATTTAAGACTACAGTACTATACACTATTACAATCCTTTTTTCAATGAAGTAGTATCTTACAGTAGTAATCACTCCCTACATAAGATCAAATATGAATCAAAACTCAGAAAGAAAACATAATTCTTCATTAGTTAATAGAGTTATACTGATGGCCCAACTTATGGCCTAGTGTTTTATCTTTTCTAGCCACCGTGCTAGTCACTCTATAGTGAAAAATAATAGAAGTGACCAAAAATTTCCCAACAGCAAAGTTGTTAAGCAGACAAGATGAAAAAATGCACAATTATTTTACTAATTTGAAATGTTTATTGCTGCACAGTTTTTTTCTACTTTGCTATATTATTCCATTGATCTCTTAATATTTCTGAGGAAAAAAGGTGAATTTAAAATCTGCAGTTGTAGGCTGAGTCCCAACAGAGAAAAATCAACTTTTCTGATACAGGCTACTTACTGTATTTAGCAAAATTATACTCAAGTTCTTTTTCATCATTCACAGTACTTTGAAGTACCATAAAAACATATGAAAGGGTTGACAAGCCTACAAGTTTTCAAAAGAAATGTTACAAGCTTTCTCGGGGTTGCACACCCAAACAGCAAACAGGTACCTGACATCAACTGTTTGAAGATGTCACCCAGCACAGAGAAGACATCTGCTGGAGCACCGCAACTCACACAAGTAAACATTACTAGGAGTAAGGAAATTACAAATGTTGTAATCAATTAGAAAACAACTGAACTGGAGATGAAACTCTATAGGAAAAAAAAAACCACAACTTAGAAGCTCTTATCACAGATAACCAGTACAGCAGAAATGTGCATTGTCTGGGATTGAAGGTTAATCTTGACATCATCACTTACATAGAAAATGTTTTTCTTCTCAGTTTCACTTTCTTACCTAAACTGGCACTGTCCCCACTTAAATTAAACTTGAAGAGATTGTATAAAAGAGAGGATAATTTTCTTTGAACAAGGCTTGGCTTGCTCTCCTATCATTCAACTGCCCAATCCCTCTGGCATAAAATTCTGGCTTTCCTACACCTGCATCAAGTCTCTTAAATATAAACCTTATAAGAATTTCTCTAGAGCCCACCAGCTCTGTTACATTTTAGAAAAAGCCTGACAAATAGGTACAATTAAGAAAACAAGCATGATTCCCTCCTCACCACAGATCAATGAGTAAATAGGATTCCGATACAAGTGAATGGGCTGGAGAAGACCTGCTTCTGGTTCCTACTTCTTCCCTTTTCTGTTAAAAAAAAAAAAAATCTTTGGCTACTACAGTTTCTAAACTTTGGGAACACAAAGGCTTCTTTCAGTCAACTTCTTCCCTCGATCTCAATAATTACTGTGCCGTCTCCTTCATTGACCTTCACTAACATAACTAATATAATGTCTCAAGGATTGCAAATTAACGAGGCTAGAAAGACTTCGCCATTACTTTAGCTAAAAGTACTCCTGGCTCAATCCACACCGTTTAACCTTTGTATCAATTAACTAACATCAGGAATAGATTCTTGCCAACTTCGAACCAATTGTCAGGTTTCAGAATCCAACAGGGAGTTTCCTATAGCTTTGGTCTAACTTGTCTCATTTAATGAGATCTATTTCTGCCTAATTCTACAAGAAAGTGTTCTTCCATGGATAGATGCAATCAAACATGAGAACTGTTGCACCTCTGAACCGCCTCATTGTTCACAGTGATTATGGTACATACTCCCCATTTGCTCTTGTCAAGAATGTTAATGAATACAATTAGTACCTCTTAGATAACTCGCTGCCAATCCACTATGACACTGGCATTGTCCTATGAGTTATTTAACAGCTCTTCACAGATACCTTCTTCATCAGGGGATGCTCATTAATGCTGACTCTCATTTAAAAAAAAATTGCTTTCTCTTCAGCATGGATACAATTCAGATAAAGCACAGAATAAAAGGGCATTTTTTTTTCCCTAGAGATTCCTTATTCACATACCACTTAAACTTATCAGGTAATAGGAGACACCTTCAGATAAGTTCCTTTTACACCTGAAAAAGCCACTTTTCAAAGATGGGCAGCAAACAGGGTAAGGCCTTTTGCAGTGTAAGCATTAGGCAGCAAGGGCAGCTTGAGAAGTCGGCCCCTTATCTCAGCTGCTTTGCAGCTTTTGTTCCTGTCTCCAGGCTGCCGCAGGCTGTCTCACCAGCACTCGCAGCTTCCCTGAACAGGGGCCATACATGAATGGTTTCAGTGCACTGATCCACAGCAACTCAGGTCATCTCGCTGCTAAAGTTCACGGAAACGCTCTGCAAATACGTACATCACTACAGCCGAAGATGTCGTTTCCTAATGGTCTAAAGCGGACCGCAGCTTAATTAAACTGGCTACGGAAAAGGATCCATACACCCACCCGCCCCTCCGCTCCTATCTGTGGACACTGCTCCCGCTGGATGCCACCGCTTCCATGCCATCGTGCATCCACACGGAGAGCGAGTGAATGTTCGGGTGAGATGTAGGAACCCCACCAGAGCCTCAACAGCCAGGCTTCCAGGCGATCCCACCCACTCCATGGCTCTCACTCACTGCTGGAACACGAGCCAGGTTCCCGGAGCATATGGACTAGTGCTGGAAGGAAGGACAGACAAGGTGCTGTCTTGCTGTGCTACAAGGTGCTCTTTTGATGGCAAGCAGAGTCTCAAACCAATTTAAGTTAATGGGAAGCTGTGCTTTAGAGAGGGTACCATGCTGAAGCATGGCTATAAGAACAAGAATAGTGTAAACTGGGTGTGGAAAACCTTTAAATTGACACTGCCGATGGACCGTGGAATTATGCCTAAGTAACTGTGTGATAACACAAAAAAATATATGTTTATGCAGATTTTTTTAAATAAAAATCAAAGTTTGTCTTGTTTGCCCATAGCTTTATTGCTTGGCTATGTGGTTGACGAAGAGATTTACTGAAACAAAAATGTTTGTAACATTTCTACTGAGTGCCCAAGGACTTGCTTGAATCAAAGACTGAGCAATCCACATGCACAGCTGCTGAAGTTATCATAGGACACTGACCAAAGCCACCCGAATTTACTCACTCGATGCATTTCTATTAATACTGTTATAAAACATAGCAGTGTTAATCCACAGCACTGGAATATTTAAAAGCCTTTACCTGCCAGGAGAGAAAGAACATACTTTGCATTAAAAAGCAATGGAAAATCTGATTTCAGTGAATACAGAGTTAATTCCAAGAGTAATGTTGAAGTTTTGCAGCTGTAGATAAAAGACACAGGAAGGCAAATACAGTATTAGACCACCAATAAAGAGTTATATCCAACAATAGTTCAACTAAGAACTGCAGAGCCCAAATCTTTGGAGACCTCTATTCTGACACTGTGCTCAGGCCCAGGATCATTTCCACTATCTGTATATTCTGAGTGAGTGATTTAAGGATCTCCTAAAAATTTACATAAGGATAATGCTGCCTTCCATCTTGAGGAAGGCACTCAAAATTTTAGTTTCTCAATTATAAAATATGATGTACTTTTAAACTCTTATTTGCATTACAGAATAAGCCAGACAACCACAAATACGTTAATTAGATCTACTGAGAGAACGCTTCACATTCCAGCTACAGGGTTAAATTATTTTCCAGTCAAATTTGCAAAATCCTTGTGGAGGACAATAGTACAAATAATACACAGGGCTGACACTGAATCCAGAGGCTTGTAGTAATGTGTGAAAATGGAAAATATTTTTTTATCCCAGTTACCATGCAAGTTGAAAGTAGACGTGACTCTGCAAGCTTGCTAGAATTCATCACTGTTTACTTATGAGACTACATCAGACCTAACCAGAAAAAAAACAAAAACAAAGACATTCTCACAGTATCAGAACAATTCTAAAGCAAAAATTACAAGAGCTTACATCAATAAGACAGTTTATCTCAGTGCCTCAGTTGCACAAATCAATTCAACAAGCTTTGAAGCCTAAAGATGATCCCTTACACTTCTACATGAACTACTACACTGTTTTATTATGAGTACTATATAAGTGGAACAACAATGACTTTCATAGTAGTTACAGTTACCCTGGGGCACCTGAGAAATCAAAAAATAAAAATAATTTGTTGCTTGATATTTGCTTAAGTAATCTTCATGCACAGAAACCTCGAGAACTGAAAATGTATTCTCAGGGCAAACCCAAGAATTTACATTGTCTACATCGTACAGTAGTATCAAGAGCACTACATTTTAAAAATTAAATTCTGGGTTTTTTTCTGAGCTATGGAACAATAAGCAGTATCGGCATATAAAAGAAGGTAGCTTTATTTGCTTTGCAGCCACAAGAACTGTGTACTTGGGGTAATACTGCTGTTGTTCATCTCATAGTTACTTTTAAAAGAAGTGGTGAAAAAATAGCACTACTCTATAAAAACTGAAAATACAGCACGAGAGAGTAGATGGCACAAGCAAAAAAGATAAGCATTCTTAACCAACACAGCACACTTCTGCATAATTCATTTCACACAAGTATTTATTTCCCAAAGCCTGTAAAATGGGAAGTTCTTATGCATTCGAGTTGTGCAAAAGCATGTAGTAACAAAGCCTACTAGCCAATGCCTGCTCTCCGACATCAAACTTTTCCTTATCACGAGCTGTTCTCCTATCAATGATTTCAAACTTCTTTGAAACAAAAAACTTTAATATACGTAATTCTTTAAAAAATGAACAATGTTTTTAAATGGCTGTCTTAAAGTCTGCTTTTTTTTCCACCAAGATCATTGTGCTGCAATGAGCTAACACTAATTCTTTCCAAAGTCTAAGTGTGAGACAGAGGACAGTTCCGGTATCTTTACACCACAAAAGGAACTTGGAATTATCACTGGACTGTTTACGCTTCTCCTTCTCTCTGTCTAATTATAAAGTTACAGTGACTGAACAAGCTACCCTGGTGGATAACAGTTTATTTTCTTCCCATCACCTTGAACTCCAGCCATTCAACTAGTAGTTCACTGTTAAATTAAACACTGACAGCAACAATAGGGCTGTCTGAAATCCATGTATTTTTTCAAACTCAAAAATATTTTGTAATCCCTCCTCCTAATATGTAGAAGTCCTTGTTGCACCCAGCACCTAACATAGATATCTATGTAGATAAACATCTAAAGGCTTCCTTCTGTTTAATGAAAAAATTGCTTATAACAACTTGACCTATGAGAAAACATGTTCCACAAAATATTCTTCATAACAATCCATTATTCATACTTGAAATACATATAAACACACAGTGCTATAGTATTAGTGTTATATTCTTGAAAACAGAGGAAATAGTTAATGATTTATGAACTATTTCACATAGAAAAAGCCAGCCTTTATTTTATTTTTTTAAAAATATGTTAAGATCACAATGAAAATTAAATTCCACTTTTAAGAACTGTCTTTAAAAAACAATTTGCCTTCTTGTCTTTCTTATCATACTTCCCCAGCATTGAAGAAAAAATAAATGAAAGAAAGGATTTTTTCTTATATCATTAAGTGAAAAAGCTTCTAACAGAAGAAAACAGACTTAATCCCCAAGTATGGAAATATCACCAAATAAATAATTTTCTTGTATTTTTAATCTTGCTAACATAGTGCTACCACATGCACATGGAGAAAGGAAGGCAAACTGCAGCATATTTAAGTCATGAGACCATATAAACAATTCAGTGGCTGATACCAGAATTTATCCTTCTTTGCAAGAGTAAAAAAAAAATTAAAAAGGAGAAATACAGCAGAGCTGGCAGCAATCCTCTGATGGCACTGCTGAAGAATGTGGAAGAACTATAAAGCCCCTGATAGTCAGACACATCACATTACGTTAATTCCTACAGAAGTGGATCAGGTACAGTCTCATACTTCACAAATGCCGAGAAAAGCCAGTTTTAAAATGACCTGGCTCCACTGTCCTCATTTAGCCTTCAAATGCTCCAGGAATTACACCAGTGCGTCTCAGGTTCACTATGTCAATATTCAATCAACGTACGAATTAGTCAGTTGTTCTTAATATAGCAAGTATGATCTAGGGCAGGTAATCATGCATTAAGAAATGAACCATCATCTTATCTTTTTAAATAGCATGTTAGAAGACCTCATAACCTCAGAAATTAAGAGCCTTCTATAGCTGGGTGCTCTTTCACAATGAAGAAAATACCCTATTTTTTTTCATTTGAACAAAACTTGTGACATCTGGACCAAAAAAAAAAAAAGAATACTGTTCTAATTGAAGTACAGATAAAATATTAATCTTGCTCTCCTGTTTTCTCCTCATGTTTTAAATGGATGACTACCTCATCTTGCACCAAAGACACTGTTTTTCTACAGGAGTTTGCATGCGATGAATGTGGTCACTGTGAGCAGACGGTGCAGCATAACCTTGCATCACAGTCCTTTCAGTAACAACTATGGCTTCCCTAGCATGCACTAATTAATAAAATTACATCCCTTTTTTCACTGATAAAATTAATTGTCTTTTATATACACAGGTAAGTTCCCTTGTCATATTTAGCAACTGGTCAATCTAGCTTCCGTTTCACCCTTGTGCATTATTGATTGTCACCTGTGTTGTCATTCCATGCTACACCAACTTTTATTTATTTAAAAAAAAAAAAATATATATATATAAAAAAAATTCAGAGGTCACATCTGAAGATCCTTTCCATTCCCCACTACAAAGAAATCCACCCATGTTCTATGACAAAGTTCACTGCAGCTCAGTCATGGCTCTCCTCAACTCAGGGAAACTCTACTAGGCATTTTGCAAACCCTGCAACAACTTCAGCATTGTGTGTGGTGGTGTTGGGTTTTTGGGTTTTGTTTGGTTTTTTTAATTAAGAAAAAAACAACCTACCCATGTACATGGTGCAAGTGGAGGTGAAAGGCAACTGGACTGTATTCCCCGATTCTGGCAGAAATTGACAACTGTCTCCTAATGTAACCTGTTATCAAACATCACTGCTGCTTCAACGAGACACAGCAGTTGAAGAGCTTCCCCCACTTTTAGACTTGTCTTATCCATCCATCTCCAACTTTAGAAAGCAAGTAACGTTTTTAAGCTTTTAAGATATACAAAAACCATATTTCAAAGATGAAGAGTATATTTTTTTTATTTTTATTTTTTAAATTAAAATTTTGGTTTTGATTCAACAAGGCCAAGAGTAAGGTCCTACATCTGGATCAGGGCAATCCCAAACATGGATACAGGGTGGGCAATGAGATGACTGAGAGCAGCCCTGCCAAGAAGGACTTGGGGATACTGGTGGATGAAAAGCTGGACATCAGCCAGCAGTGTGCACTCACAGCCCAGAAGGCCAACCGTGTCCTGGGCTGCATCCAAAGCCGCGTGGCCAGCAGGGCCAGGGAGGGGGTTCTGCCCCTCTGCTCCCCTCTGGTGAGACCCCGCTGCAGTGCTGCGTCCAGCTCTGGAGCCCTCAGCACAGGAGAGACATGGACCTGTTGGAGCGGGGCCAGAGGAGGCCACAAAAATGATCAGAAGGATGGAACAGCTCTGCTGTGAGGACAGGCTGGGAGAGTTGGGGTTGTTCAGCCTGGAGGAGAGAAGGCTCCAGGGAGACCTTATTGTGGCCTGCCAGGAGGTAAAAGGGGCCTTTAAGGACGAGGGATAGCAGTTTTAAACTGAAAGAGGGTAGATTTAGATTAGACACTAGGAAGAAATTCTTTACTGGTAGGGTGGTGAGACACTGGAACAGGTTGCCGAGAAAAGCTGTGGATGCCCCATCCCTGGAAATGTTCAAGGCCAGGTTGGATGGGGCTTTGAGCAACCTGATCTAGCTGAAGGTGTCCCTGCCCATGGCAGGGGGGTTGGAATTAGATGATCTTTATGGTTCTATGATTATATGATTTTAGGATGCCACTCCGTGACAAAGGAGATTCCCCACATCAGCTCCCAGCAGCATTTTACCCTCTACCAGATTATTATTCATGGTTTCCCACAGCTGACTTTTCCCCTCTTTCCACACTCCACAGCAAGCTCCTTCAGCCTGTAGGTTCGAACCACTCTAACACATACTCCTTCACAATAACGGCAAAGCTTTGTTTCCATCGACACTCGAATCTCAACTCAACTCATAATGATGCTTTCAGTTGTTAAATTGAGGTGGAAGAAATATGGAGATAAGCCTGGCTGAAACACAGCATTTTTGATAACATTCACCACATATTTTATATTGCTACAGAAATTGAGGCAGGCAAGTGGTAACACAACACTGAAATATGCCTCAGCTTTCTCTAAGGGCTCCGATTCCTCAGCAGCATTAACTTATACTGTGATAGATAATGAGGTTCAGATTCATAGGTGCCTGCTGCTCACCAACTATATGGAGGAGTGACCTATGCATGAAGCAGCTCACTAAAACCTCAATTTTAAAGCCTAATGTTACAGCAAACTGAAAGTGCTGATAGCTGACTTCAAAATGCTGGTCTGCCAATTGCAGTAATTCAAGAGGTGCTTCCCAAGCAGGCAAACAGCAGGGGAAGAGTGAAGAGCCAGTATAATATGCTACCAGTCAACACAGCGTCAATCACTCCTACCAGTGAGCCAGGAACAGCCATGTTTCAGAAATGCTCTAAATTCCCAATTTGACTATTCTGCGGCATGGTGCGAGGGGTAAGACAGCCAGGCAAGGCTATGGATTGCTTCAGGTCAGTGCCCTGACAGGGGCAAACTCCTTCCTAGTGTACTTCAGCAGATCAAATTACACATTGCTGAGACATAATCTGCAGTTCAAGGAATAATTCTGATAAAACCATGCTGGGAACTGACTCATATGCTATTCTGAGACCTTGCTATTGTACTCAGAGAAATAGTTCTCAGCCTACTGAAAGAGCAAACAAGTACTATGATCCCGGAAACACTTCCACGATGTAAAGTACTTATACACCAGTTCAGTGTTCACCTACCAAGTCCTTACAAAAATCTCTGGGTTAGAAACAAAGGTGGTTTTTACTTTTAAAGAAAACCAATGAAGTTTTGTAATATGTAACGCTAAATCTAATTCCATTTAAGTGGTTGAGAAATTGTTTTAAACCAGTTTATCAACTGGAGTAACTAGATATTAAGGTATCAATGATCACAGCAAATTAATTTAGATGAATGATCGCAAATGCAACTAAAAAACAGTACACAAAATACCATTACTACTAATGAAGCTCAATACCATGTGATGTTGGGAACAGCATAGAAAAGGAAACCTTATTGTAACCCTAATATAAAAATACTTCAATGAATTATTTTGTATTGCAGGGAAAAAGCCCCAGGTGAACCAGTGTGGCATATTATTCAAGATTCACAAAAATTTTTTCTTAAAAAAAAGTACTTTTCTAATCAAGTTCAGCAAACCGAAGTATGACATCCTACCTACCCCTTTTTTTGTTTAAGAAAAACTTACATAGCTCTTCATTGTGCATCTCTGCACATTTAAATTATTGTTAATTTTAACAGAAACCACTAGAGGAAGAAGTCGTTTATTCTGTTGGATATGTTTTAACCACACAGTAAGTGCAAGACACTGTATTAATAAATGTTATTTTCTTGTAATATTCCACCACTGACATGCAAACACCAAAGCAAAACAAGGGATGTCATTTTTATAATAGGCTACCATAACTGGAAAAAAGTGTTATATTGCATTAATATGAAAAGTGAAACTTTGAAAACTTCTACCTTGATTCTTACTCACAGATATATGCTACTTGGCATCACGCTGTACAGGAAACTCACAGCACTTGGATTTCAAGTTGCAAGATCTTCAGAAGTTTTGAAAAGTTAATTTACTATAAAAAGTGTCATTTTTGTCATCAGATAGTACTAAGGCAAAACAGCATGAGCCAAAATTCAGAGTTGCAGTTCTTTCCTAAGGAATCGTCAGTAGTCCTGAAGACTGAAGTTCTCTGCATATCAACGGCAATGCCACAAAGCACCATACCTTTAACCTGCCTTGAATAATACTGCTGGTTTTGTTTAAGACAGAAAACATTAAGTGGTTCCGCTATAAAGCATTACATCCTTTAGGCAGAGTCCTTTTGTTTTGTCTATATCTGATCACATGCCATCATAAACTTGGAGCATTTTAACAATAGTAACAGAAGTTGAAAACACAAAGACGTAAAATTTAGCTCTTCAGATATAGTTAAAATTCAACAGAATATGACCTCTCTCTAAAAAGAATAACAGTTTGTAAGACTTGTCTTTCAGAAAAATTGCACTACTTGAAAGGCATTTCTCTCCTCTAGCAAATGAAAAAAATATTTAAAACCATCACCTGCTAATCAAGCAGACACTATTAGTAAATCATCTGAAAATAAGCAACCCAGGAACAGTGAATTAATTTAGAAACCAGATGAAAAGGCAGAAGATCAAGGGTTTTAGAAACCTCTGTCCCCAGAAAACACTGAAATCTGATAGAAAGAGTATGCTTCTGTAAACTTTATGGAGGTAAAAATTGGGAATAATCTGGAAACCTTAATAATATAAGGCAAAAAAAGGACAAAATAGGGAAAAAAACCCCATGCAAAGACTGGAAGTCTGGTTAACTGGGTTCTGTGGTGACAAGCTCCTTTTCAAAAGCATTGCTTGAAGAGTCAGAAAGAGCACATTTCTAGAAAAAAGGCCTCAGAATTGTGTGATTATTGTTGCATATATCACAGAGATAGCACAATGTAGCTGCTATCGCACTCCATTACAACCATTCTCACCCCAGGGCTGACTGCTGGTTCTCCATCTTCCTCAAACTCCACCATACCTTAGGCTGAAACAGATTTCTCCTCTTACTGTGCAGTATTTGATTAGCAAATACCTACATTCTGAATCCTTACTAAAATACTGCTCCTTCTCTTGTCTGACATTTGCATGACAAATTCTTAAAAGGAAAAACCAAAAAACATCGCTTTTACAAAGTACTACAAAATAATGTAAAACCTAATTAGAAAAGCCATTTTTTGACATAACATTTGACAGTGACCTAACCTGTTCTGCAGAATTTTGAGAATTAGAAAATACAAAAATAGCTACATGAAAAAATAAAACCATCTCCATCTTTTTTTTCAGCTCCAACAACAGATTGTTTTAGTAACACCAGTCTGATTGACAAATGAAAAGAAGTCACCAGGCATCAGAAGGTATTAAGAGTCACAAGGTGGTGAGTCACTATATAACAAGCCAAGCAAACTGACCAAGGACCATTAGAAACAGTAAGAAATTCTAGCAAGGGGTGAGTCAAAATACATCCTTTACACTTAACTGCCATTTTTTACTTGGTGGAGATGTAAACAAATCTTTATTACTCTGGCCTTTACACAGAATTCTCCTGAGTTGACAACAAATGTTTACTTCTCATACAGAAAACCTCCTACCATCTGAGCTTGGTGTATTTTGGACTTGAGCCTACTTTGGTTCAAAGTGTTCTTCTTGGGTGTGTCTGGGAGAGGAAGTATCAAAGCATTCATGCAAGTAAAGTTCTCACCTCTAAAAATTTGAATTTTATTATTGAAAAAATTGGTGTAAAATGCCATACAGCATGACAGGGTAAGTTGCATTTTCTCAATTGTTTTTCATTTTCTAATTTGTTTTTCTTAATAAATCAAATCACAAAACCATCCAAGTTAAAGAGCTAGACTTCACTGAATTGGTCTTTGCAGTCTCTCATTCTTCTCCCTTCAAGACTCAGAGTATAGCTACAGTTTCAACAAATAGTCTCAGGAATCTTTTTTTAGGTGAACTATATTACACAACAGGAACTTAGGGACAGATTCATACTTTTGAAATCATTTAAAGACAAAAAACTCTTTTGCTTGGTTCCTCAGTAGTTCCTCTCATCTTCAAGACTATTTACATGAAGCAGATAATATTCTTTCCAAAATCAGCAAAGCTACCAGCTGTCTTCACATAGTTCATTTACTAATGAAAAGCCATCAGATTCATGAGGTATGAAAGCTGAACACCTACAAAAGACATGGCTACTTTATACTGCCCAAAATTTTGAAATATTTCTCTCATGTTCCAGTAAGCTGTGTGCTTATTTTCTATAAAGGAAACAAAGTCTTTAATGTATGTTCTTATTTAAGGGAGAACATCAACAGAGTCTTGAATGAGATGTAGTAGATTCAATTTATGAATAGTGTTTTCAAAAATATACCCTTTACACTAAGGAAAGGCATGTATCTACCAAAGATTCGTTTTAAAGGGATTCGACAATAAAAGCTAATTAATACAATGAATAAGAACATGATACATTTAAATGTACACAAAAATGTCAAGGAAATCACAAAGGTGCCATTTTGATTACCTGACAAGAGCGAAACTGGTTGACTAGCAGCGTACATCTCTGTGGGTCTTTCCTTCCATCCAAACTGTCCAATTCAGCTGCTACTTGATTTAGTTCCTCATCAGCATAGTAGAACTGAGCAAGGAGCTGCGGGTCTGTTCTCTGCATTGAGGAGAAAGGCATACACAATATTACATTTTTTTTGCAAATAAAAACCCCACTTCAGCTAATTTTATTTATTGCAAATTTTTTTTAACATTTAAGCTAGGTATGTAGTGTGGCAGCATAGAAAAGAATGATCTGGAGACATTTATGCACACTTTTTTTTTCCTACCTTGAAGAAAAAAAAAATCTCATGTAACAAACTTGGGGCATTACTCAGCTACCGTTATCTCCAAAACCATCCCGGCATTGTCACTAATTGTGGCATAATTATCTGATCGAGCAAATAACTGAATCACAAGTTTTGTTTATTAAACAAAAGTACACTTCAGTTCTAGGCCAAACAAGACAAAGTTGTTTTCCAAGTCAAAACCAACAAATAAAATCTCCAAAATCTACCAAACAACCTGATAATCTATCAAGCATTGTGGTAACCCCTGCAAGGAGATGCACGGTGCTGTCTGGTCAGAATCCTCATTTTGAGGATCACAAGAATCTAGTCACAGGAGGGAAAGGTACTGAAACTACTAGATATGTTACCAGGGCCAAATAGGCATAAAGACTTCACAAAGCAAATAATATGACTAAAGAAGGCATTACAGAGAGAAAACTATGCCACAAGTCTTCCAAGTGGCAAAGAACAGAATTATCACAATGGATTTTTGGCCACATTAAAACAAAACAGCAATTATAAAAGAACACAAGAAAATAAAAAAATGCATAATCAAAAATATTGAGAAATATTAATAATAAAAAGTTTACTCCATAGAAGGGATTTAAAAAAAAATTAACTGGAAGTTCTGATCCCTATGAAAGGTTTCATCAAAATATTGAAAAAATAACAGAAATCGGGGGTGGGGGAGATGAGAATTTTGACTGTTAAAAGAGAGTGGAGATACAAGGGGGAGGAGGGAGGGATTGGCTTTTTGTGGGCACCAGCAACTTGGGGAAAGATTCATGCGCTCAGATAAGCACAGCCTCATATAATTTTAAAGTACAAGTCAATAAAACACACACAAGATTTGCAGGAGATGTGTATAAAATGAAAATGGTTCATTTTAATCACAGGGTACGAAACATTAAGACTACACTAACCGCAGACGGGAATTAGAATTAGTTGTCACTAGATGAATGAAAAAAAGGCCTGATACTACAGAAAACAAAGCTGCAAAGTATCTGAAATTGATTCTTAACACACTGAAGAATGAAACAATGCAAAAATACTTTCAGAAGGGCCAGGTTACCTATACAAAACCAATGAAAATAAAGACCAAGTTTCACGGAAGCAATTTGAAGACACTCAAACATTGGTGGTGGTGGGGAACAATTAACATAGGAAAGAACTTCCAGGTAAAGAAAACCATTGTGTAAAAAAAAAAAAAAACAAAAAAACACAAAAAAACCACACACACACACAAACCACTGCTTTTATAAACTAGAAAAAGAGCGAAAGCATAGAAATTGCCAAGAAGCAATACATTTTAAATGACAACTAATGAAGATGTACAAGGCAAGTACAGCAGAGGAAAACATGTACCAACAGGAACAAGTGTACTACAGCACAGAAATTAGTCAACAGCAAAACAGAAGATAAGACCACTTTAAAAGACATCACCAAATGCAACAAATGGCAAAAGACAAAAACACTGAGGATATAGTGAGGAAGTATACGTTGCGAACCGTAACATTTTCTATCTGAAACAGAAAGCATTTCCACTATTATAAAAGGATAAAATACCAAAGTCCTTAAGGGATGGGCATATGGATGCAGTGGGATCAGAAACGCTGCCGTTAGCAAACCACAGGTTTAAAGCACTAAGAAATGATAAAAGTATACTAGCACGCTGAATTTGTGCTTCACATACACCCGGTCCTGCAGCACCAGTGCAGAAGACATGAGCTATTTGCCATGGCACAAAAAGATCAGTAGCAAACCTTTGCCACAGCAACACAGGTTCAGAAGTGGCGAGAGCACAGTCAATGCCCATCAGGAATACTTGAAGAAAAGCAGTTATTTTTGCCTCATACTTAAAAAAAATGTTTTTCAACAGAAGGTACTACCACATATTGTTAATCTCCCTATTTTAGTCTCTACAAGATACATATCCTGCAGAAAAATCCTTTCAGGCCTTTATAATACAACAGCATTACAACCTGCGCAGCTGTTCAGTCCCTGAAAAGGAACAACGGAGTATTAACACCTTTTGAAGATAACAATATATAACGTCTACACTTGACAGGATCAAGGAGTTAATTACTGCAAGTATTTTATTGCCATAAGACTTAAGGAAGAAGATTTAGTCTTATAAGTGATGCTAAATAATGCCTCAGTGTTACATGCTGGATTGGTTCTCAGCCAGCAATTTAATGAGAAAACAACAGTGCTGCCTGAAAACAGAGGGACCAACTCCTGATCCGACACAACTTACTACTGCATGAATACGGTGAATTTAAGGCTACCTTTAACATTGCTGTAAGCTGTCACACTGCCCAGCAGCTTCCCACATCACTACTTCCCACCACCCAAATTCTGAGGCAAGTCAGAAATGAAACCACTTTTCAGGCAGTTGGAATGTAGTAATGAAATTAGGGGTTTTTTTCTTCTTTAAACAGCCACTTTCTTAAAAAAAAAAAAGAAAAAAAAGAAAAAGAAAAAACAAGAGAGCCTTTCCAATCATGAGCTTCTTTCTCTCAATCCTGTCAATGTTGCCTTTTATTAAGCAGTTTCAGCACCCTAAGTGTAAGCTGTCAAAAATTTACAGTCTTGAGTATTGTCTTCACTACAGCCTTGATACAAAGGTGCGCAGGGAGAAGGATAAAGCTTGAGAGATATGGTTAGGGAAACAAACAAAATTGAAAGTGAATGATAGTAAGAGGGAGATCCTCTAATTGAACTACCAAATCTAATTTTGTTTAGTTCTAAATTCCTGTATTTATAAAGTAAGGATTACCAAAGCATTTCTTTCAGCATGTACTCTACCCAATTATTTTTCTTATTTCTGATTTTTACATTTTTCTTCAGCATTTATCTAAATCCATTAAAAATTTCTAGATGAAGCTGTTAAACAAAGATGCAGGAGTTCATGTGTGGAATTGTGGCAAAACACAACTGCAGATTTACAAGCATCTAAATTGCACTGCAGAAGCAAAATAAGGCAATTTATTTATACTGGTCTCAAGCAAAACAAGCAAGGCTGAGAGACTTAGCTCCCACGTGGCTGATCTTTTAAATTGGAGGAACAAAAGTTTTAATTGAGTTCTCTCAACTGTGTTATGTTTGGTGTGGATTAGTTGCATGATCTTTGATTAATTGTGTCAATCATATGTGGTCCCTGGCAAGCCAAAGCTGCATGAAACTAAATCTCCTAGCAGGGGGGCACTTAAAGCAAATAACCACAACTTTCTAAATTCAATTTGTTCCAGTTGGTAGCAAAAAATAAGAGATTGCGCCATGCTCAATGCCAATTCTTACTTTCAGTTTATGCAAAACATGGTTCAAATAATTCCATCCAAATTACTTATCATTCTTTGGCAGAGTAAAAATTAGTAATTTCAATCCTCAGCTGCTCAAGCTAATAGAAAGACTTCATTTGAAAGCACCTAACAGAGAACCTACCACTTCTCCTGGTAGTTTGTTTCAGGAATCACATTTACCAAATTAATGCATCTAACATCTTGTTTTAGTTTGCTGGACTTCAGCTTCTAGATACTGCTCATTTTGCCCTTTCCCACTAAAGCACTGAGTACTTGTTACTTCTATTTGCCTATTTCTGTATCCACAGACTGCAGTACCACCTTTAAACATATCACCACTGTGAGCTGCACACAGTTTCAGGATTTTTAGGGGGATTTTTGTTTGGTTGGGTTTTTTGGGTGGGTGTGGGTGGAGTTTTTTTAGGTGTGGTGGTATTGTTGTTTTAAATCTATTATCACCCCAACACCCTCCTGAGTATGAGCTATGCAGGTAGGAGTCTCATTCTATACGTACACTCTGCATTCCTTCTGTCTAATGTTTCTTTATATTCCACATCTAGCATTCAAAAAGATTCAGCCCACCAAATGTTCCAGGTTATTCTGTGTAGCTGTATTGCCAGTGCATAATTTAACATACCACCAGAGCACAATCTTCACAGATTTGAAACCAGCATTTCATAAGTGGGTCATGACTTATCATCCTGATTTGTATGATACACATTGACTATCACTCCAGTCAGTACAAAAACAGGAATCAGCACACCATCAGTTACTACTTTTTTTTTTTTTAAAAAGACATTTAGCCACATCATGGAATACTGCATCACTCATCTTTTTTTTATGAAAGATCACTCACTGAATATTTCTTTTAATGATTTTTACTTTTCATTAGGTACCACTCTCAGTAGGTCAGAGATCAAAACCAGAAGAAAACTGCCTGCCATCCTCAAGATCAGTAAAAAACTGTCCACATGAAAAAAATATATTTACTATTGAACTGGTTACTCTTGGGTTTTGCCCATGAAGTCCTACCAATGAATAAATAGCGACTAGAATCAGGTTAGTTCAGTTTGTTGTGTAATGAATTCTGATTTGATTTTTCAATCAGGATCGATATGAACTATAAGAGAACGTTAAAAGGAAAACATCTTATATTAAGCAACCTGTTAGCTACAGGTTATTAGGTAAGTTACAGGTCCCTAAGACTACTTATCCGAAGTTATCGGATTACAAGCTGCTCTTCTCACATCTTGTAAAGAAGCTGGTCTATCAAAACCAGAAGCTGTCACTAAAAAAAAAAAGTGTCAACTAACTGGGAAAGGAAGAAATTCTAGCACAGACTTCTTAACACAGGACAGAAGTAAACAGCTAGACTGAAAACTGGCATTACAAGGAGAAGGGTGCTGAGAGGGGGATCTCAAACCATTCGTAATTCTGGAATTTAAGAATTGCCTGGAAAATCACATTTCCAGAAATAACGGTTCTTTATGGGAAGGATTTTTCCTTTTGAAACAAAATCACAAGCAACTTTTGTTGACTTTTAACAACAGCTTTCAAGTATTCATACTGCCTCTTTCAACTAACAAATAAAATATGCGTCACCTTATAAACATAAGTGACAGCAGCCCATAATTTGAACACTAAAGGGAATGTTTCTCCCAGGTTTCCATGATCCTTTGCAGGTAAGTAAAGTTATTGTTCTGGCTTTTTCTTCTACTGACATCACAACAGGAATGGAGCGCCCCCAAAAGAGACTAAGACATCATCATCACCCCAAATGAGCCAAAGAACAGACTGAAGCAGGGGAACCATGCAGATGAGCAAGAGCCCAGCTAGTGATATAATTATCTTCTGATGCCTGTCAGTTATCCTCCGGAAAATAATATTAATTGTTTTTGAATTGCTGATCAGAACAACAGCTAAACCCCAACTCTGCTTAAAATAAAATCCATGGACCCGAGATGAAAGGCTCCAGATCTCCCTTGTTCACTGGCACTTTTCCAGCTCTAAGCATTTACATCTCTCCCACAGGCTCAGAAACCCTGACTTGATCCCTACGGAAAAAAAACTATACAGAAAAGCATTAATTACACATGTTTTGCCAAGGGTAAATTCAGATTGCTTTTTGACAAGGGAACAAAGTAAACCTACATCCATCAGGGTCACTTTTCAAGTAGTATTTGGTAATGGTAAAGGTGTATTTTTACACAAGTACATATATTTTTATTTCACTTTGTAGCAACTGCATTCACAATCAATCACAGGACATATTCTGTGTGTGATAGTTTCAATTGCTGTAGGTGCGCCACGATGCTACACTTCCTTAGCCAGGAAGGTAAACAAACATCAACTGCCTGCTCTACGATTTCTGTTCTGAAACAGCTGATGCTACAACTCTAATGGCCAAAGTGAAAAGTTTCAGAGACAGGCCGTGGCATTCACATCAGTGGAACTGTCTTTCATTATGTAGCTTCCTTGATTCCCCTTTGGTAAGGGAAAGGGTGGTATAAATGTCTCAATTACTAAGGGCCCAGTTCTCACTCTAAATCTGTTATCTTCTGTGGTTTTGGGGAAACGAAAGCAGCACATTGTCACATACCCAGACAAAGAGGATCAACCTCAATCCTTCTGTTCCCATTATCAGACAGTGACAAATACAAACAATTACTGCATAGCAGAGAAACCAGAAAAAGGGACTTCACAAGTGAAAGCACATTGCCTTTGAGGTGGGAATTGTGGAAAGCTAGAGGCTAAGAACTCAATCCTACTCTGCAGCATACGGAAAACACCACCTAACATTTTGGAAAACCATTCACGTATGAGATGACAGCATGTTCTGTGCACCACAGGGTGAAATTTGGTCTTAAGTATTTCAAATATAGCCAGTGATGAGAAAACATAGTATTTTTAAAGCTTACAATTGATGTTGCACGTAACTAGTTTTAAGCTAATTAAACTTAACTAAGACTTATGTAACATTATCAGAAGGAAAAAGTGTTTTGTTTAAAAGTAATAGGATTTAGGCACAAAGTCCCAAGTTTATTCATTGCCAGTGTGAAAAATAACGGACTTACAGTGACAGAAACTTACCCAATTGAAAGCTGACTACACCAGTCACATTTTTACTAGTAGGCTTAACTGGCAGACAAGTTCCAAAGATTTAAGATAGTTCTTCAGAAAAGGATACCAGCAAGTTATTAAATCAGTTCATTTTTCAACTCCCGTGTAAGCAAATGTACTTACATCCTTCCTTTGGACACGTCCTTTGAATTTTTATGATTTCAAAATGCTAATAAACAGCAATAAGAAACAATCATTCTCACAAACAGGCAGGCGAGCCAAAATTTCAAACAGTTAAATTCAAATATTGTAAATTTTAGTAGCTAAAATATTTCTTCACATTAAATGAAAGAGGAACTCTACTACTCCCAGTATGCAGATGTTTTGGGGGCTTTGTTGTTTGGTTTTATTATTTTCCTTTTAATCTACTGACTATCTGGAGTGCTATCCATTAAGGAAAAAAAGGGAGAAAAACCTCCCTCAACATTCATATTTTGTAGAATGTAGAGAAACCTTAAACTGGTATTGCACAGGCATAAAAAGAAAGAGGACTCCACGATTAATATAACGCTTGGTAATTGGTCATGAGGATTCATAAAAAAACAAACACCATGAGAAAAGCAACAGCCTGGTTAAGGCTTTGCCAGCTGCTCTGTGTTTATCTACAGAATATCATTACACAAGCAAGAAAGACAGGTGAACAGGTTGTTAACGCAATAAAATGCTAGAAGCACCTTAAACAAAAACAAACAAAAAATATATTAGTGAGGTAATGATTTATTAGACCACAAAAAAATCAGGTGGATGAATTTTTGCAATACTAGCACACTCTCCCCAAACCCATTTAAGTACTTTGTGTCCCCTACAGAATGGTATAACACCAACCCTCCCCAAAAAGAAAATCTGACTAGTGGTTACACTGAACTAGAGTAGCAAATATTTGAGACTGCCACACAGTCAGTTTTCGCTCACAATGGATTAAGTCACCATACAGACTTTCTATTTTTGAGTGTTCATAATACTAATCTAGAAGACCATGTGCTCAAATCCATATTTTCTGGAGGAAGTACACAAGCATATGCTGAACACAGATTACTTAAGCTTCCGAACCTGCCGTCTGCTGAATAGGAATGCCCTGCAGCTGAACCACCGCTTCGATTTCTAGGAAAGATAGGCTTCAGGAAGAGAAAGGAGTTTTGCCATCGGGAGTCAGCATGCTAAGCAGCTGTGAGAAGTGATGGCACAGTCACTTCTTCCATGTGAAGAGTACGCAACCTGCAATGCTCCCTCCTCACTCAGCCTAGGGCGGGCTATTTTTAATTAGCAAGAAATTAATCTTCCCCAAATTGAGTCTGTTTTGTACATGACAGTAACTGGTGAGTGTTCTCCCTGTCTTTATTATCTTTACCCACCAACTTTTTCACCCTATTTTCTCCCCCTGGCCTTTTGAGAAGGGGAGTGAGAGTGCAGCTGGGTGGGCACCCAGCAGCCAGCCAAGGTCAACCCACCCCAATGAACTTGTAAAACACTTACAGAAAGCCTCCTCCTGCAGCTAATCTCCCTGAGTTTGACCTTAAGATAATCACATTTCATTCTCAGCTGCTGCAAGAATATCAAGCTTAGAGAACAAATATTTACTTCGGAACAAAAAATTCAGCCTGTCAGGATACATATTGAAATGGCCAAATCACTCTTTAAATGCTTTTATGCAGTTTGCTTCAGATTTGTTGAGATTTTTGTATTTAAACTCAAACAGAGCTTTAAACTATGTTTAAAAGAGGAAAGGGATAAAAACAGGCTCACTACAGATAAGCCTGGGGGCAACACGCCAATATTTGAGGGACTATGTGTAGCAAGGTCCTTCAGTCTGCCATCTCAGCGGAAGCAGGGGATGGAGAGCCATGCAGCAGAAAAGACACAAGGGTTATTGATGTGTTAAGAAACCATAGAAGAACCTGAGAATGGTCACATAGGAATTAGCATTTCTCCCCCCATAAAAGGATCAATAGCCCAACTGAAGTGCATCTACACCAAAGCATGCACCGTGGGCAAACAGGAGGAGCTGGAAGCCATTGTGCAGCACAAAAACTATGATATAGTTGGAATCACAGAAGCATGGTAGAATGACTCTCATAACTGGAGTGCTGCAATGGATGGCTATAAACTCTTCAGAAGGGACAGGCAAGGAGACGCGGTGGTGTAGCCCTCTACATTAGGGAGTGTTTCCACAGTCTAAAGGTTGATGATGATACGGTTGAGTGTTTATGGGTGAGAATCAGGGGGGAAGGCCAACAAGGCAGATTCATGGTGGGAGTCTGCTATAGACCACCCAACCAGGATGAAACGTCAGACAAAATATTCTATAAGCAGCTGGAAGAAGTCTCACAATTGCTATCCCTTTTCCTCATGGGGTCTTCAACTTACTAGATCTCTGATGGAAATACAATACAGCGGAGAGGAAACAGTCTAGAAGGTTCCTGGACTGTGTGGAAGATAGCTTCCTGACACAGCTGGTGAGTGAGCCAACAAGGGAAGGCGCCCTGCTAGGCCTGTTGTTCATGAACAGAGAAGGACTTGTGGGTTGGAGGTTGTCCTGGGCATAATGATAGCAAAATGACAGAGTTTTCAATTCTCAGAAGTAAGGAGGGGGATTATCAGAACTGCTACCTTGACCTTCTGGAGGGCAGACTTTGGCCTGTTTCAAAGACTAGTTGCCAAAGTCCCCTGGGAGGCAGTCCTGAAGGCCAAAGTAGTCCAGAAAGGCTGGACATTCTTCAAGGAAATCTTAAAAGGTGCAAGAGTATTCCACCCCCATGTGCCAAAAGAGAAGTCAGCAGGGAAGATTACCAGCCTCACTAAACAGAGAGCTTTGGCTGGAACTGAGGAAAAAGAAGAGAGTTTATGACCTTTGGAAGAAGGGGCAGGCAACTCAGGAGGACTACAGGGATGTTGTGAGGTCATGCAGGCAGAAAATGAACAGGGCCAAAGCCTAACTAGAACTAAATCTGGCTACTGCCGTAAAATAAAAAATGTTTCTATAAATACATTAGCAACAAAAGGAGGGCTAAGGAGAATCTCCATCCCTTATTGGACACTAGGGGAAACAGTGACAAAGACTGAGGAAAAGGCTGAGGTACTTAATGCCATTTCTGCCTCAGTCTTTTAATACTAAGGCCAGTTGTTCTCCAGGTACACAGTGCCCCGAGCTGGAAGACAGAGACGGGGAGCTGAATGAAGCCCCCATAATCCAAGGAGAAACGGTTACCAACCTGCTACACCACTGAGACACACACAAGTTTATGGGGCTGGATGGGATCCACCCAAGGCTACTGAGGGAGCTGCAGAAGTGCTCAGCAGGCCACTTTCAATCATTTATCAGCAGTCTTGGCTACCTGGCAGGGTCCCAGGGGACTGAAGGTTAGTAAATGTGATGCCCATCTACAAGAAGGGCCAGAAGGAGAATCTGGGGAACTACAGGCCTGTCAGTCTGACCTCTGTGCTGGGAAACATTATGGAGCAGATCATCTTGAGTGCCATCATGCTGCACATGCAGAACAACCAGGCAATCAGGCCCAGTCAGCATGGGTTTATGACTTAATCTGGCTACTGCCATAAAAGACAATTAAAAAAGTTTTTATAAATACATTCACAGCGAAAAGAGGGCTAAGGAGAATCTCCATCCCTTATTGGACACTAGGGGAAACAGTGACAAAGACTGAGGAAAAGGCTGAGGTACTTAATGCCATTTCTGCCTCAGTCTTTTAATACTAAGGCCAGTTGTTCTCCAGGTACACAGTGCCCCGAGCTGGAAGACAGAGACGGGGAGCTGAATGAAGCCCCCATAATCCAAGGAGAAACGGTTACCAACCTGCTACACCACTGAGACACACACAAGTCTATGGGGCTGGATGGGATCCACCCAAGGCTACTGAGGGAGCTGCAGAAGTGCTCAGCAGGCCACTTTCAATCATTTATCAGCAGTCTTGGCTACCTGGCAGGGTCCCAGGGGACTGAAGGTTAGTAAATGTGATGCCCATCTACAAGAAGGGCCAGAAGGAGAATCTGGGGAACTACAGGCCTGTCAGTCTGACCTCTGTGCTGGGAAACATTATGGAGCAGATCATCTTGAGTGCCATCATGCTGCACATGCAGAACAACCAGGCAATCAGGCCCAGTCAGCATGGGTTTATGATAACCAGGTCCTGTTTGACTAACCTGATCTCCTTCTATGACCAGGTGACCTGCTTACTAGTTGAGGAAAAGGCTGTGGATGATGTTTACCTAGACTGTAGTAAAGCCTTTGACACCATTTCCCACAGCATTCTCCTGGAGAAACTGGCTGCTCATGTATTGAAGGGGTGTACTTTTTGCTCAGTAAATACCTGTCTGGACAGCCAAGCCCAGAGGGTGAACAGAGTTAAATCCAGTTGGCAGCCGGTTACAAGCGGTGTTCCCCAGGGCTCACTATTGGAGCCAGTTCTGTTTAATATCTTTTATCAATCGATCTGGATGATGGGATCGAGTGCTCCCTCGGTAAATTTGCAGACAACACCAAGTTGGATGGGAGTGTTGATGTGGTGGAGGGCAGGAGGGCTCTGCAAAAGGATCTGGACAGGCTGGATTGATGGGCTGAGGCCAACTGTATGAGGTTTAATAAGGCCAAGTGCCAGGTCCTGCACTTTGGTCACAAGAACCCCCTGCAACGCTACAGGCTTGGGGAGGAGTGGCTGGAGAGCTGCCCGGTGGAAAGGGACCTGGGGGTGCTGGTTGATAGTCGGCTGAACATGAGCCGGCAGTGTGCCCAGGTGGCCAAGGCGGCCAACAGCGTCCTGGCCTGTATCAGAAAAAGTGGGGGCAGCAGGAGTAGGGCAGTGATCGTGCCCCTGTACTCGGCACTGGTGAGGCCGCACCTTGACTATTGTGTTCAGTTTTGGGCCCCTCATTACCGGAAGGATGTTGAGGTGCTGGAGGGTGTCCAAAGAAGGGCAACGGAGGTG
>NW_010541090.1:0-2028 GCF_000687285.1 Phaethon lepturus
ATTCTCCTTCTTGGCTACACAAGAGTGCTTGTTATGGTTGAGAGGTTCTCGACTGCCAAACCCTTTGTTCTGAGGCCAAGGCTTGTCAGGCAACTTAGAGCAGCCCAGGTGCAAGGCAAGGTTGGGGGAGAGGAGGGTGTGGCATGGTAGGGATGCACCACCACAGAGGGCCATGATCAGAGAGTGGAGCACCTCTCCTGTGAGGACAGGCTGAGGGAATTGGGGTTGTTGAGCCTGGAGAAGAGAAGGCTCCGGGAAGACCTTCTTGCAGCCTTCCAGTACTTAAAGGGGACCAATAAGAAAGATGGGCACAGACTTTTTAGCAGGGCCTATTGCAACAGGACAAGGGGCAATGGTTTTAAACTAAAAGAGGGTAGATTCAGACTAGATATAAGGAAGAAATTTTTCACACTGAGGGTGGTGAAACACTGGCACAGGTTGCCCAGAGAGGTGGTAGATGCTCCATCCCTGGAAACATTCCAGGTCAGGTTGGACGGGGCTCTGAGCAACCTGATCTAGTTGAAGATGTCCCTGTTGATTGTGGGGGGGTTGGACTAGATGGCCTTTAAATGTCCCTTGCAACCCAAACTATTCTATGATTCTTAGTGGGAATATGCACAGGGAGGGTGAGGAGGGATGAGGGTAAAGGATGGGGTCACTCCATTCAAGATCAAGCATCTCCTCTCCCTCATATCCCAGTATATCAGGGATGTAGTGTACAGCTTATATCCAGGATCACATTTTACTTTATAAAGACACTACTTACAGACAGAGAACCAGCCCTGTGTGCTGAAAGAAAGGTGAAAATTAGCGAAGTCTAAACTGCTGTGTGTCCATTTGCACGCAAAATGATTCAACACTCCCCTGCTTCCTTCGTCTCACAGCTCAGATGGTGTGAAACCTTCTTAGGCTCATAAACTGCAGATAGCCTTCATCAGAAGTGTAAAAGCAATCAAGCCCTTCTGAAAATAAGAGCAAAAGCAGAAGAGAGATGCAGTCCCTAAAGACAAGCAAAGCTCAGGGCCTATTCATGAACCAAGCTACAAAACTGTAAAAAAAAAAATAGCTGGAGATAAAAGAAAATACAGGGAGCATGTTTGAAGGAGCTGTAAGCTCATGGGAGTGAAATGCAGACAGCAAAGGCAGCAAGCCATGAAAGCAGCTAGATATTAGCATTTCTGGACAGTATGCTAGTTGTGAAAGAGCTTTACATTAAAAGCAAAGACACTATCACCCACTGTTTAATTCTTTCTGTGTTCAGCAGACTTTTAAACACATTTTGTAAAAAAAAAAATCTGTAGCTCATAAACTATTGATGCTAGCATAAGTTCCTACTCCTAAAAGGGAAAGAATACCAAATAGAAAAAGGAAACAAAAACTAAACCCCTCCCAGCTCAAGAACCCCTCAGCTAACTGCTTGAGTTAAAGACAGTGACAGAAATATAACCTAGAGGACATGACCAGATGAAGCAGACACTGACTATGAGAAGATGCATTTCAGAAGCATGCTGTGCTCATTTGGAAGAATTAAGAATAAGTTTAAATTTCTTGCATTCTCTTACATTAGGACATAATTCCATAGAATCATAGAATACTTGGGTTGAAACGGACCTTTTAGGGTCACCTAGTCTAACCTCCCCTGCAATGGGCAGAGACATCTTCAACTAGATGAGGTTGCTCAGAGCCCTATCCAACCTGACCTGGAATGTTTCCAGGGATGGGGCATCTACCACCTCTCTGGGCAACCTGTGCCAGTGCTTCACCATAGAATTAAAGAATCACAGAATCATTAAGGTTGGAAAGGACCTCTAAGATCATCATGTCCAACTGTCAACCCAATAACCATCATGCCCACTAAACCATATCCCAAAGTGACACGTCTACATGTTTTTTGAACACCTGCAGTGATGGTGACTCCACCACTTCCCTGGACAAGCTGTTCCAGGGCTTGATAACATTTTCAGTGAAGAAAGTTTTCCTAATGTGCAGTCTAAATGTCTCCTGGCGCAACTTGAGGCCATTTACTCT
>NW_010541091.1:0-131344 GCF_000687285.1 Phaethon lepturus
AGGTCTTTTCCAACCTTAACAATTCTGTGACCAGTTTTGTTGTTTGTGTGTTTGTTTGCCTTTTGTTTTGTTTGTGGTGCAGGTTACCTGACAAAGAGAACAGAGAACAGCTGATAAAACTGCCTGGAGTTTAAGAAGAATATATAACATGTTAAGTATTATTTGGGAAGGAGAGGGCAAGGCTTGAGGGGACCTTAAATATCACAGTTCCTAAAAAGATTCAGATCTAATAAGATGTACGGTGTGGGCAGTGGGGCTGCGAGGCCCCTGTGAGGGGAGGGCGGGGCTGCCTGGGCCGGGCACAGCTGGTTCCAGCCAGTTCCGGCCGGTTCCCCAACGGCCGCACCTGAGGCACAGCTGAGCCCCTCAGCGAGGCTGGTGGGGCTGGAGGGAAAACGTGCTTACGAAAGGATAAAATGCTGCACACCTGTGAGGGAAAACCAGTGCGAGACCCAGCCCTGCGAGTGCCCAGGTGAGAGCAGGAGGAGGGGCGGGAGGTGCTGGAGCAGAGATTCCCCTGGGTCCCTGTGGGGAGGCCGTGGCGGAGCAGGGCAAGAGTGCGAGGAGGAAGGAGTGGCAGAGAGGAACTGTTATGGCTGACCACAGCCCCCGCTGCCCTGTCCCCCTGTGCAACTTGGGGTGGAGGAGAAGGCAAAAGAGTCAGGAAGGAAGGAGTGAAGCTGAGCCTGGGAAGAAAGGAGTGGTGGAGGAAAAGTGTCTTAGTTTTTGATTTTGTTTCTCACTGTCCAATGCCATTTTAAATGCCAATCAGCTAAATTAATTTTCCCCAAGTTGAGTCTGTTTTGCTCGTAACAGTAGTTTGTTAGCAATCTCCCTGTCATTATCTTGACCCATGAGCTTTTCCATCCTGTTTTCTCCCCCTGCCCTGTTGAATGGAGACATGACAGAGCAGCTGGGTGGGCGCCTGGCGGCCAGCCTACCATATAAGACAATGTGAAAAATTTCATCACAAAAAATTCTAGGAAACTAGTTCATTGCATAATACACTGTAATGTAAAGAACAGTTATAATAACTCATTCCAAGCCTGGACTCTAGTTTATGCAAGCATGATCTCTCTTGAGTTGAAGCTGTATCTAATTACACTTTTGGAAAACGAGTTAGAACTACTGCATTGAACTAACGTGTTAGATTTTATTATTGCTTGTGATGATTGATTTGATTTGTGTCCTGGTTTCAGCCAGGATAGAGTTAACTTTCTTCACAGAAGCTAGTGTGAGGCTGTGTTTTGAATTTGGGATGAGAAAATGTTGATAAAGTGCTGAAGTTTTGAGCTGTTGCTAAGTAGTCAAAGACACTCCAGCTTCTCGTGCTGGCCTGCTAGCAAGAAGGCTGGGGGTGCACAGGAAGCTGGGAGGGGACACAGCCAGGACAGCTGACCCAGGCTGGCCACAGGGTTATTCCATACCATATGATGTCCTTCTCACTCTATCAAGTTGGAACAAAGAAGAAGGAAGGGGTGGAGGGACATTCGGAGTGATGGTGTCTGTCTTCTCAAAAAAACGTTACGCATGATGGAGCCCTGCTTCCCTGGAGATGGCTGAACACCTGCCTGCTCGTGGGGAGTAGTGAATGAATTCCTTGTTTTGCTTTGCTTGCGTGTGTGGCTTTTACTTTACCTATTAACCGGTCGTTATCTCAAACCATGAATTTCCTCCCTTTTCTGATTCTCTCCCCCATCCTGCCATAGGGGAGTGAGCGAGTGGCTGCGTAGGGCTTAGTTGCCGGCTGGGGCTAAACCATGACAGTTTGTATGATGGTTTGGGTGCTCAAGACAGACATTCTTTGGAATGTCTCTTCCAAATAGGATGATGTCATACTCTGCTTTTTCTAAAGCCTAAGGCATCTCCCCTTCACCAGGTAAATACTTCTGAAATTTTGGAGGAAATGTTACCATCTTTTGCCCTTGTGGTTAAGTTTCCACAGGTAGCTTTATTTTCATCTGATGGCAAATCAGTTATGAACCTTCAGCTTAGGAAGATATGGAATAAACTGTTGTTTGTTTTTTTTAATAAGGGAATTCCTCTCAAATTATGAGATGGTAGATGACCATAGTATACTGATTTATCCCAAACTTTCAGGTACCTGGACTCTTAACCCCATGAGAAACCTGTGAATCGTCTGTGCAGAACTACTTACCCAGCCCTTATTACTGTGGAGACCCAATTTTGAAAGACATGACCCCTTATTCACTACCAGTGGCAGAAGAAAGGCGTTATCTCCTTTTATGCTTAGTATATAATTTTGTCTTCATAAATTAGACACTTATGGGGAAGCTGTAGATTTGTTATCCCTGCCATTCCTTTGCCTTCCTAATTAAGCCTAGCTCATGCTCACCTTCATCTTCCAGTCCTATTCATTACTATTTTATTTTCTGGCTCTAAAATGCTCTAGTAGTCCATCCTCCCTTTCTGGATGATTATATTTGCTCCACATGTTCCCACTTTAGGACCTCTGGGAACAAAATCAGCTGTTGAACACTTGAGACTCTTTTCTTTGACGTACTTGATTTGACATAGTTGGACAGCCAGAGGAGAGTCAGGATGAAACAGGAAAGAATTTAATGGCCTAACATTGTTAGGCTAACTGTTCCAGGGTGATGCTTCACTTATATTGTATGTGATGTAAAACAGTACTAAAGTTAATTTGCTTTCCCTCCTCTTTTGCCCAAACGCATGGTGTTATTCTCCCATTATCTTTTTTTCTTCTTAAGAATACTTTTAGTGAAAGTTCTGCACCAAGCCTGTTTTGTTTTATATTTGTCCTCAAACCACAAGTCTTTTTTTTTAAATTTTCACTGCATGTTCAAAACAAGGTAAGAAAAGCAAATTACCCAGGAGGCTGAATTATAAAACAACTGTAACACAGGTCAGTATTATTTAAAGATATATGTTAAAAAATGGACTTCTGGAGCTCTAGCACTGCATGGAAAAGCAAAAAGGATCTAGATCTTAATTTGCTGTTTTTTCTGTGCATAAAGCTGTTCTTTGTTTATAGTACTTTGAAAGTTGTAGAAAAGTGTATTTGCAGTTTGTCTTAAAGGGAAATAGGTTTAGGAAGAGATTCATTTTAGTGAGTTTCAGCGGAAGATTTTTGGGACATTGCAATTAGGCTGAGATGAAAAGCAGTGCCAGGCAGTAATCGACCTTTGTTATGGAGGTGTTGTGTGTGTTACTGAGTAGTTTCACACTTTAGTCTGTAGAAAGTTAGTATTCTAAAGGGAAAGGAATCTCATTTTCACAGACATGCATTATGTTTCATAACTCCCAGATACTTTCAACAAAGTGTGACCCTTACCCCTAAGCAAAGTGTTAAAGTCTTTATGCATTTCATTTTAATTTTGGTTTCTTTCACATGTCAATACTGATAATTGAGTGAAAAAGAAATAATTAAAAAATCAAAATTCTCTGATGAAAAATGACCTTTGTTTTCTAGGGCAATGAACTTTGCCAAAATCTTGATTCATCATTAAAGAGCAGAATATAAGTGTCGTAGATTGGAATTGGGAGGAGGGAGAGGGGTATGTAGTTCAGTCTTCTACTATTTGTAACCAGGTTATCTAGCTGGCATTGCAATCTTATGTAGATATTGCCAGACAGTCAAAAAACTATTATACTCTCTCAATTTTGTGGGAATTTTTATATACAAGCAAGTTTACCTGAAACAAGTAAGCATTTCTAGGAGTAAAGCTTTTCTGAATTTGCACATTTTATGATCAACAACACTGTCAATAGGATGTGAGCTTCTGTGGATCAGTGGATTCTGTCTGATCTACTAATGAGTGACTTTTGTACTGCAGCTTCTCTCTGTGTTTTGGTGCGTACCTTCTTCACCTAACAAACAATATCCATAGAACACACAGGAAAATAATTCTCTTTGCACTTTTTGTTTAACTTAGTTGAAATTAGCCAATAGGTTCTGAAGTTGCTAGGTTAGGCATACCCTCATAAAATGCAGTATGAATGTGTACCCTTTGCTTTAACAAGACTTATTTCTATATGAAAACTGGCTAAAAATGGGGTTTACAATGTGCTAGAGACCTTGCTAGCCATGTTAAGTCCATAGAAACCTTTTCATGACTGAGTTATATGCCCTCAAAGGCTGATTTTTATATTGAAAATTCTAAGGATCTTAACATAAAAGCCTGAACAGCATTGTTCTAATTAGAGTTCACAGTTTCATTTTATGAGAATTTAACTCTTGAGTACTTTGTGTAAAGATTCCAAAAGAAACAAGGGATTAAGTACTCATATCACAGCTTAAGGTCCTTTCAGAAGTTTATTGATGTTTATAAGTTCACATGCTATGGACTTGTAGAGGACTTGGAATCCTTAATGACAGCTATGATAATAAATAATTCCCTTTACCTGCCCCAGCTAAGAGGCAGTCCAAGAGGTATAAGGTTGATTTTTGTCAAACACTGTTCCACAGGACAATTTTACCCATGCTGAATGTGGTGGCAAAATGACACAAGGGACAAGATGAGGAGAGAGGAGAAGAGCAATAAGGGGACACCACTCAAAAATTACATTAATTAATATAGCTAGAGATTACATTATGTGTGACACTAACAGTAGAACTCCCATGAATAATAATAAGATTCAGTGATCAGTAGAAGCTTAAGACTTATGTTCATACGTCTCCCAGAGAAATACTCTCTTCTCAATAGAGAAGACATGCAAATATTTAAGAGAAGTTAAGTGGCCTTGAGTAGATCATACAATAGATAACAAAAATTAAATGTACTGGGGTTGACTGTCCTCGTTTATACAACCACAGAACACTCCTATCTTAATTAAGCAATTTTTGCTTGATTATAAAGAATTAGTCTTTTTATATAACAATCTAATTTTCAGAAGTTGTGGTCCTGGTTTTATTATGTTAGTGCCCGGGCTTTACTTGGGCTAAAGCATAAATTAAAGCCACGGTTTCAAATACATTTTAACTTACCTTCAATTATTCTCGTTTTATTGAAAACTTTTACAAACAAATATAAAATGAAATATGTTTAAGAATTGACTGTGCTATACATAATAAATAGAAGCACCTGTTATTTCCCTTACAGTAGCTGTGGTTTCCATAAGCAGGTGAGAAGGCATCCTTAGAGACCGTGTCATCAATTTTTCAAAGATTTTATGTTCTAATGTTCTTAACGCATCTATCTTTCCTTCTAGCTTCATTTTATCCTCATAATCTGACTGATTCTTGGATAATTTAGTCTGCAGAACTAAAATCAGCTTTGAAAAGTGATCAAGGTTGGGAAAACTCGCATAGGGAGTTTTGTGTCCCAAATCGCATTAGAATATGGGATTTTTATCCTTAAATTCAGTATAATCCTGCTTTACAGAGAATTCCAGTGGCTTACTCTTTAGCAATAAGCCAAGGTCTATATTTCCTTTTCTTCCAAGATCTACCATATAATAATTCCCAAATAAAAAGAGATGCCTAAGCATGTTTGACAAATTGAACTGTTTTCTTCCATTTGTAGTAGCCCATTGTGTGCATACAAGGTTTCTAAGTACCTTCATAATCGTATCTTTTGAGGCATACCTGAAGGTGCTTTATGACTGACTTCCTCAATCTATATGCAGATTTATACTAAGCCAGTAAATAACTTGTAACAATTCATATGGTTTGTACTCTTTGCAGTCCAGTTCTGTTCATTTGTAAATGGCTTCTATTCTTGTGCACATCAACAGTAATAAGATTGCTAATAAAAAGCAGTTAATATAATATATAATGGGAATACCAAGTGTAACTTGGAGGGGTGATTTTTGACACAAAAGCTTTTTCAAGCTTTGGGCAAAAATAGATTAATACAATTTTTGTTTTGTTTTGCTTTTGTGATCTAAATACAGCCTTGTGGCAAAACTTCAGTTTCTAATCCCATTTATCTTTCTCTTACGTATAACTTTCTTGTTTGTTTCAGTATATCTGTGCTTTGACAGTGTCTTGAGATCAGGTGCCAAAATGAGTCAACTGTACACTTCTGAAGATGTTCACACAATGGTTTTGGTCAACTTTTTTTGTTCCAAAACAGAAGTTATTCAAAAGGGACCTCCTCTATACTGTTCACTCTGAGTATGAACAAAACTTGCGGTTGCAAAGTTGTCATGGTTTAGCCCCAGCCGGCAACTAAGCACCACGCAGCCACTTGCTCACTCCCCCTCCCGCAGTGGGACGGGGGAGAGAATTGGGAAAAAAAACTCGTGGGTTGAGATAAACACGGTTTAATAGGACAGAAAGAAAGAAGGAAACAACAATGATAATACCAACAAAGGAATGTACAAGAACAAGTGATGCCCAATACGGCAATTGTTCACCACCCAGTGATCGACAGCCCGTCCCCGAGCAGCGATTTCCGCCCCCCGGCCAACTCCAGTTTATGTACTGGGCATGATGTCGTATGGTAGGGAATATCTCTTTGGCCAGTCTGGGTCAGCTGTCCCGGCTGTGTCCCCTCCCAGCTCCCCGTGCACCCCCAGCCTGCTCGCTGGCAGGCCAGCACAAGAAGCTGGACTGTCCTTGACTGCTCAGCAACAACCCAAAACATCAGCACATTATCAACAGTTTCTCATCCCAAATCCAAAACACAGTCTCACACTAGCTTCTGTGAAAAAAAACAGCTCTATCCTGGCTGAAACCAGGACAAAAGTATAGGTACAGAGACTGCCTTGGTAATGCCATCATTAATGGTGCCTGTGCAACCTCTTCAGGTGACTCTCAAAATTATTTTGCCATCTGTATTACTCCAGTTTACAAGAACATCAACATATGTTGTTGATGGGAATGGAATAATCTACTGTAAAAAAAAAAAAACAAAAAAACACCACACCAAACACTTCCAATCTTCCTCCTTCGAGGCAGTCAAAAAACTAGTTTACTTTCAGTCTTCTGTTAGTCTGATTTGTAATGTCTAAGGACTAAATTGTCTCACTGTAGTGATAAAAGCCCAGCACTAAAGCTTTTTTTTCCTATCTAGTGCAATGCAGCCAATGTGTGCAGGTTGTCTTACGTCATGCTGATGGTGGCTATGTCCTAGCTATTGGAATTGCTTCTCTTCTCACCACCACCACTGCAGACATACTACTGGCATTTTGATTGCTATTGCTGTGACCTGAGTGGCTTGAATGCTGCAACCTGATTTTTCATAATCCTCTTCAGATGTCTGTACATAGTGAAGTCACTGAACTTCTCTCCATCTAAACCTTGGAAGAATATGAGAGAACTCATCAGGAACTGATGTATGGGTCTGAGATAAGGCTTTGTCAAGGGGCAAACTGGAAGAGCACGTACATTTTTCAGTTTCTCCTTGCAAAGGGGGAAACCCCTTTGATGAAGTACAGCCTAATGATTTTGGCTGAATTTCATGCAAAACCTTTCACAACTGTTAACATTTACTTAGAAAAGACCATATAGCCCTGATACTGTGATGACACTTACATGCTTATATTTGAAGATCCCCATGGGAACTTGGGGACTTTAAATGGAACCCACTTTCACAAACATAATTATAGGTGTGGGCTTCAGAACATATTTTTGTTCAGCAGCAAGATATCAAGAGACGCCTACGCTCTCACTTTTCCTGCAGTTGAATCTGTGGTTTAATATTTTCATAGAATGGGGAATGATTGAGAGTGGGAATTGCAGATCAGAGGAGAGGTAGTGAAATGTCATTTGTGTTGCATAATTTGTACTATCACTTGTCAACAGTGATCCCCTTAATGCCATCCCTTTGACAGATGAGCAAAGCAAGCTTTTAGAATTCTAAAGAGTAAAAGCTGGGATGAAAAGACAACCATGTTTGATTCCTTTCTGCAGTTCAAAGGATTTGAAAGTCATGACACTGGTTATTACTGTGGTCCTTGGAGAGATGCACAGAAACTTAATCTATCTAATCAAACTGTCTGAAAAGATAAACCTAATCAAAACTTTTACCTACACAACTTCTACTATGCTCCCCCCCCTCCCCCAGTATTTGTTAGTAGCCAAGGGGATAGCACATTCAGAATATTAGCAATATTAATTAACTGCTTTGCTGCTCCTAAATGCATTAGGTACGTTTACCTGCTGTCAACAGCCTGTGCTTCTGAGGACCTCAGTGGTGTAAAGGGTAGATTTTAACTGCAGTGGAAGACATGACCCTGAAAGACATGACCCACAGGAAAGGCAGAGAGTTTGGTTATGTTGTCAGATAAAAGGTGCTGTTTCATAATGGGATTTATTCCAGTAATCAAACTTGTCCAAACCAAATGGGAGTCCAGCGCAGAGAATCTACAGTATGAAATCTTTATTCAAGGTTAGGGCTGTATTTCTTGTAGGTGCATACATGGGCACAAAAATAAGGACTTACAGTACCATCAGTGGGCCTTGGACTGAGCTGAAGAAAGTTAGGTAAGCTAATGGAGAGGCACAGGCCACTTCCTCTTCTTTAAGGAATCTTTAAGATTCACAGGGGGTATGGACAATCAGCATAACCTCACTGGAAACACGGTTTTATCAAATATATGGATAAGGCTGGGCTAATCTCTCTAAAGCACGTGATAGAGTGATACATGGGAGATAATTAGAGCTGTCTAATGGAAGCTAATGTACAAATGGAAATTGTAAGGAGCAAGTATTGCCCTTGCTGCAAAGAAGGTGAATGATATCCTGGGATGCATTAGACAGAATATTACCAGCAAGTCAAGGGAGGTGATCGTTCTCCCTACTTGGCACCATTGAGGCCACACCTGGAGTGCTGGGTCCAGTTCTGGATTCCCCAGTGCAAGGGAAACATATTGCTACTGCAGAGAGTCCCACAAAAAGCCACTAAGGTGATTAAAGTACTGGAGCATCTCACCTGTGACAAAAGGCTGAGCAAGCTGGCACTGTTGACCTAGAGAAGAGAAGGCCCAGAGGGGCCTTATCAATGTGCTTAAAAACATGAAGGAAGGGTGCAAAGAAGATAGAGCCAGGCTCTTTTCAGTGGTGTCCAGTGACGGGACAAGAGGCACTGGACATAAACTGACACATGGGAGGTACTGTCTGAACATCAGGAAACATTTTTTTACTCAATCCTCAATGTGACTGAGCAATGGAACAGGTTACCCAGAGAGGCTGTGGAGTCTCCATCCTTGGAGATATTTGAAAGCCATCTGGATGTGGCCCTGGACAGCCTCCTCTAGGTGATGCTGCTTCAGTAGGAAGGTTGGAACAGATGACCTCCAGATGTCCCTTTTCACCTCAAACTTTCTGTGATTCTGTGAGTTCTGGAAGCACCGTTTAATATTCTAATGACTAACTATCAAGTAAGAACTAGGCAGATGTATACTTAGGAAACTTGGGAGTGACATAGTCAGTAGGTATTGCCATTACTGAGGATGCCAAAGTTTCTTTGAGGAAGACTTAGAGCAGGGTGAAATGTAAGACTACAAAGTGCTATGCTGTGTGCTCATGAGCGAGTAAGTGCTGATTAAAAGACTAAAATATTGAAAGCAGAGGTGGAAAGAAAGGTCAGGATGTGTCATTCAGCTCCACGATGATAGTGAGCCATTAGCAAAATGCAAATGCAAAAATAAGTTAATGCAGTTTCAGAATTTTGCAGGTGAACTGAAGAAGAAGCAGCACTAAGATCATTAGAAAGATATTGGTATGTAGATATGCAAAATATTGCATCACTACTTGTATCCTATATTTAGAAAAGATGAATATAAAATGAAAGAAAGGATTTAAGGCCTAGAGGATGACCAGAGGAATGGAGAAGCTATTTTAGGTGATGAGACTTAAAGAACTCAGTTAATTCAGCTTTGCCAAACAAGAGCTGTATATGAATATGATTGTTCTTTTATGAGTATGGCAAGCATAAAAGTTAGTGCCAAGCTGGGAAGAGAACCATTTAAATTAAATGGCAATACCAGCACAAGATCATATTTAAAATGACTGAGGTTTCTCACAATCACAGAAATGATGCTCTAGAACTACTAGAACACTAATCAATTTAGAAAGAAGCCTAACTTTTTTCCAGGGCAGTATTTAATAAAGTCCATGTAAACGGACTGCTATGTGTTTCCAGTGTACTGGCACTGTATTCATACACTGTTATTAAAGCAAATGTCAGAGTTATTGCCAGTCACTCTTAAAGACTGAAAATTTCCTTATTAAAGCTGGAGTGGGAGTAGCCTTTGGAGCATCGGAAACTGTCCGCTGTTAGTGTGTCAGTGAGCTTTTAAGCAATACTGAGAACTTTCTGAGGTATATACCTACTGTTCCCTGCTCATATGGTAGAATTAATCCAGTTACATTCAGTGGAGGAAAGGATTGTAACTCCAGTCTGCTTTGCTGGGACCACTGTGTGGTAAATTATTGACTACATCCTTAAGCTTCTTTACACGCATGTAACTTTTTAGGTGAAATATGCCCGAAGTTGTGCTTTTGTCTTTTCTTTGTGGCACATTGTAGTTCTGAAGCTCTTGACTGCTTGCAATATAGGTCTTACATTTATTGCAAAGTGTTGGAAGATATTTTATGCCTACTGTCACATAAAAGAGTTGAAGTCTTGTGTCTCCTGGAATTAATGTCTGTGACTTAGTCACTTGTCCATTACATGAGTCTGCCCTTCCAGTCCTGGGGCTGTAGAGAATAACCACCATTTCTCACATGCGCACAGAGCACCAGTTGCTAAAATTCGCTTTGATTAATCTTCTTTAACCTCAGAGAAGTACAAGACTGTTAGTCTGTTACCACTGCCAGAGCACGTGCACTGGTTCATAGGATGTCTATGTGTTATATCACATCCTGGCCACAGCTGAGAAGAGAGAGATTTCACTCCCTCAAGCCACTTACTTTTATGTCTCTGAGCAGAGTCAGAATTACCTGGGCTTCAGAAAGGTGAAGTGAATGTCATAGTAAGAACATAGAATTTAGTTAGCAAAAGAGCTGGTTTTTTCTACATGTTGAAAAACATTTAAAACTACTATTTTGTGAGCTGAATCTAAATTTGAGCTCTCATGTCCTGTGTAGTAAGTTAAAAGTCAGGTAGCTATAAGAGAAGTTCCTTTGCAGCCTGAATGGCAGCTCTGTTGTTTACATATCTGGTAAGAGTGAGTAGATAAATGGGGGAGGGAACTGTATGTGGCTAGAATTTCACCCACTTTATTTGTTCTTTGTGTCTTTTTTAGTTTATTCTTTCATCAAATAATAAATGTTTCTACTAAATTGTAACATAATACAGGAAAGTACAGCTATAGTGTCTTCTGTCTAAGAACAAAATTATTTAACGCTAGGTAGAATGGTATGCCCAAAATGTTCCTAATTTTTAGCCATTACATAATAACTCTGGACTGCTTCATGTATTCAATTATCTTATCTTTGCTAAATGGATAGTAATATGTTAATGATTAGTTGAAGTTATGGGGAACTTGAAAGGCTTGGGGGTTTTTAGTTTTTCGTATTAGGAAGGCAGGTTTTGAGAATGAACTTGAAGTGAATAATTTGGGGAGTGGAATGATAAATACTGCAAAAGGACTCAAAAGAATTTCTAATTTATATCATTTTTGATTGGTAGTCATGAGGGATATTTTCAAAGGTCAATAGAGAGGTGGAATGCATAATTAAATACAGATTATTCAAGGGAAGATTGGAGGTTGAAATACGAGCAGGTTAAATTTGTATCAATAAATACTAAACATAGGATGACATTATTTAATTTCAGTCCAGATTATATATCACTCCTCAACAAATGAAAAAGATGTATAACTGCAGTTTCAGAGCTGCATATTAAATGTAAGAGGAGTAAAGATTTGTTGGATGTGATTTAGAATACAGAAAGACGACAAAGTTGAGTATGAAGAGGACCTGCATAGTGTATGTATGGTTTAATCCAAATATTTATACCTGTGTGCTAAGTAATATGTTCAATAATTAAGATTTGTGGAAGATGCAGGGGCAGGACAATTCATATCCCATATTGGATATCTCCAATGTATATCGACTATCGAACAGAAAAAAGATTGGTTTAATTCCGTTCTTGATTAACCAGAAATAGCTGCTTAGTTTGAAGATGTTTCATTGTTACACAAAAATTATATGAAAAGAGAATTGCACAGCTGGTGTGCCACAAATTAGGGGTGTCAATGCATATTTCCAATTAGAATTCATTACTTGGTCACACAGTAGGAGAGGCCTTAAAGAACACACAAGACTAGAATTCAACTTTAAATGTGTTACGTTGTTTAATGATTGAGTCATTTTGTTGGTAAGGTTCTTACCTGATTCATCCGAGCAACACTGCTCTTTTATGTGTAACAGTATTGTTCTTGTAAACACAGTGGTTTAAGAATATAAGTGAGATGGAATTTGTAGGGAGAGGCAGTATCTTTTATTGGACTAACGGATGTGACTTGCCTGTGCTCCTGACAGCTTGTCTGTTCTTTCCTTGCTATTTCAGTTGATCTAATAAGCAATATTGCCTACAAACCGTGCCTCGTTCTTATCCCTACTAAGGGCGGGGGGTCGTGTGTGTGTATGTGCCTCTGTGTGTGTGTGTGTAATATATTAGCAAAATGAACAAATGTTAGCAAAAATAGATGAAATTCTTAAGCATTGAACCTGGAAACTTATCACTTTCAATTATTCCACAGAATTTTGCCTTAAAAATACTTGCACAATAGTGGCAGGAATGACAGTAGCAGAAATTCTTACTTGCTAATAATCCTCTATGGAATCTTCAGAAATGCTATTGCTGCTGCTTCACGGTTCTGCATTAAACCCCCTAGGAAACGGCCGAGATGCATGTTCAGGAGCACATGTGCTGAACTCCTCTTTTAATTGATAGAGCTTAGCTTGTGCAACCATACTACTCTGGACTGTCTAGATGCTTCGCTGCCTAACTGACTTTTCTTTGCTGGACTGGAATCTTTAGGTGGTGTTTGCAGAAACAATCTCACGAAGTCCAACTTGTCCTCTTACTGGGTGCTTAAATTTATGTAATTTGCTAGTCATCTGCTTGTGAAACCTTGGATAACTCTTCAGTACTGATTTATACATGACCTTAATGTGGGGGAATGTGTGACTTTGTATATTATGTCTGTGTAAAACTAATACATCCAGCTCTAAGAGGTTCATCTTGAGTTCTGAAGAGCTGCTAAATCTCTGTGCTACGATACATGGATGGAGCATGGCCTGGTCCCCTTAGGACTGCGCTGATGAGTTGCTGTTGCCTGAGGCTGTTTGTAGCCAGTGGCAGCTGGAGTGCAGGGCTGAGGGGTGCTGCTCCGAGATCCACTGTGATCCCAGGGCAAAGCCTTGTGATATTTTCTGCTCTTGTTTCACTAAATATAGACTGCTGCATCTTTAGCTATGACTGTGGTCCAAGCCTTTACAGTACTTTGCACCTTCTCAAAAAAAAAAAAAAAAAAAAAAAATTTAAATGTAGCTTAGTAACAGAAAATGTCTACTAATAAGGTTTTGTAGATTTTTCTAAATTACATTAATATGCTTTATGGCTCTTGGCTTAAGTACCACCTCATCATCTTTCACAGCAGAAATATTTTTATCTTGCCTAGGCTTGCTTAAGGAGACAACATTTCTTTGTATACTTTTAATAGGAATGATGTCTTAGCTTTTTTTAAAAAAAGTTGTGTGAGATACCCAATATAGTTAATTTTAGTCTAACATACGTCTTTCTGAACATATACTTTCTGAAATGAATATAGGCCTATCATATCCTGTTGTTCATTCTGCTCAGACTATCAGGTTTATTCCTGTGCTCCTTTTCATAAAAGTAACGTAGCTAAATGTCCTATGTGATTTATAGACAGTTATTCACATAATTTGCAGCGTTTTAATAAGAGCTTGTATATGACTAAGGCTGTCTTAATCTTATAATGTACCACTTAATTTTGTGTTTCCTTCTTACTTATTATTTCTTAAAAATAGTTTTAGAACAAGGCTGTAAATATGAAATAGAAGAAGGTTAGGCAGTACCAGATGTGCAAATATTTTTTTAAAACAATAATGTTAACAGTAAAAAGACTGATAAAAAGTGAGGAAAAAAAAAAAAAAGTAAAAACAGAGTCAGTGTAAAGCCTATTGCCTGAGGTGAAGTGCCTCAGCACGGGGTGACTGTGCCAGGCATCGGCAGGGGGCTGTGAGGAGAGGGCGGGGCTGCCTGCGCCGGACACGACCGGTACCAGCTGGTTCCGGCCGGTTCCCCAACGGCCGCACTTGGGGCACAGCTGAGCCCCTCAGCGAGGCTGGTGGTGCTGGAGGGAAAACGTGCTTACGAAAGGATAAAATGCTGCACACCTGTGAGGGAAAACCAGTGCGAGACCCAGCCCTGCGAGTGCCCAGGTGAGAGCAGGAGGAGGGGCAGGAGGTGCTGCAGGCGCCGGAGCAGAGATTCCCCTGGGTCCCTGTGGGGAGACCGTGGCGGAGCAGGGGAAGAGTGCGAGGAGGAAGGAGTGGCAGAGAGGAGCTGTTATGGCTGGCCACTGTCCCCATTGCCTATCCCTCTGCACCGCTTAAGGCAGAGGCACAGGAGGTAAAGGATTCAGGAATGAAAAAGTGAAGCTGATCCTCAGGAAAAGGTGAGGTTGGGCAGTGGGGGAAGTTTTTTTATTTTTTTGTCCTTGTTTCTTACCATCCAATGCTATTTTAATTGGTAATAAATAAAATTAATTTCCCATTGTACCTGAGTTTATTTTGCTCACTATGGTAACTGGTAACCAATTTCCCTGTCTTTGTCTTGACCCATGAGCTTCATCTTATTTTCTACCCTGGTCCTATTGAGGAGGGGAGTGAGAGAGCACCTGGGTGGGCACCTGGCAGCCAGCCAGCCAAGGTCAACCCATCACCTCCGAGTGTTATGTGAATCTGTTGTTGCCACAGGGATTCCTTCAAGGAAACTGAATTTTGAGAGATACTTCTTTTTGTGTCCTAATCTAGCAGTCCAATCCGAAAGCCATCCTGCTTTCTTTAAATAGGTATGTCTGCTACTAGCTGTTACATGAAACACATGCCATTACCTTTTACTTCTGGTCCTCTCTCTATTAAGGATGAGGTCAAATTGAAGTCACAAACTGATGGACTGTGCTAAACAAATCTTTTCTTGTCCTGCTCTTTTCTCTTGCTCTTGCATTAGAAATACATGCCTTTGAACTGACTGTGAGTGAGCTTTGTCATGTCTATTACACACAATGTCATTACCATTACTTGTAATGTCTATCACCATTGACTCATAACAGGGGTTTCCAGTTTGGAAGGGAAGGGAGCAGGGGCTGCGTTGATGGTTCCTACTAAATACAGGATCAAAGTTGAGGAAGTCAACCATTAATTCCATATTCAATGAATTATCTAACTGTACATTACATTATTTAATCAATTACCTAGGCGGTTAAACAGAGCTAGGAGGTATGTGTGACTGGGAGGCAAAATCAATTAGTATTTTCCCCTAGTTAATAAATGTTAATAATTTTATTAGGTGGAATAAAATAGTTTAATGACATACCTCACTGACCATAGAATAAGTTATGAAATTAGAAACACTCCCATTTGTTTGTCTGTATATATATAGTTCCTCCATACACTGTCTCTCTCTGTATTTGCATTTTAATATTTAAATACATGTTGCATGAGACATGCAAGAACCCCAAAATGTTTTACCAGATTCATCCTGCATGTGGATGAAATTCATCCATGATGGACTACTAGTGCCATTCAAGTTAGTAGAGAGAATAATGATATTAAGTGACTGACTTTAGCAATTTTACTTCACTGTGATTGGTTAACACTGAATAGTGAGAGTCAACTTGTAGGATAAAGTATTTGAGACTAGTTTGGAAATGAGCTGTCTCAAAATCTGCAAGGCTGGACCCATCTTTTTGTTATAAAATCAGTCCCTGTTTTAAATTAGTAGTTACAGCACAAAGAAATTTTTCCTGGTAAGGAGTGTTGTACATAGGAAAACATGTATGTGAGTTCATAATGTTTCATAATTATTCATAATTCATTCAGTCTGTATTCCACTGGATTGCTTGATATCTTTCTTTTTTCATTTACAACATTTCAGCTGTTTTACCATCTTACCCTGAATTTATCCCAAATCTGTCTTCTGATCTGTGAAAGTGCATTTACTTCCTTTTATTCTTGAAGATCTGATTATCTTTTGGCTCCTGGTCTCATTACCTTACATTCCCATATGCTGCATAATTCAGTTATCAGACCATAAGCCTAATTCATCCAAATTAATTTGCATTATTCCTGTTTATTTTCTGCGTGTCTGACTGTATTTGTGCTGTTCAAAGTAAAAGCACAAGAACGGGGCATCTTGTATTCTCCCTCTTTTATGCCTTATAATCCCTTTCTTGAAGATTGTTCTGCATTAGAACCCTGATACTCAAATATAAGCATACACAGGAATCAAATGTATCACCTTGGTTAAGGTGCTATAATGACTGACACAAACTCAACTGCCTTTATTATGTTTGAATTGAAAATAAAGAAATCATTTGAGGTATGATTCTCTTTTTACACCATCTAAGGTGCTAATGCATACTCCTTAAAATATATTTTAAAAGGACTATAGAATAGTCACAATTTACCTCTAACTGAATGGTTTTAAAAATTTGGTATTTGTTACGATTTTGCACCATTCACATAGTTCTGTGAACAAGTGTGCAGAAAAAACAACGCAAATGAAGAAACAAATCAAATAAATGGAAAAAAGGGAAGGGGCATAAAGCATGCATTAAAATCCTGTTATTACCATAAAACAGGGGAGAAAATCCCTTAAACTGTTCTTTGCTCTATATTACTTTTGCGTGCTCTCATGCTGCTTTTCATCAATTTCTGATGAAAACTCACCGATTACCGAGTGACTGAAATGAGGGCAGACTTTGTGAGCACCAACAGGCTATTCTAAGAGCTTGCAAAACACAGAGCATGTAAGACTTGACCATCAAAAAGAATTTCTACAGCATTGGTTCTTATATCAGTCATAACAAAACCCTAGAAAATGAGGCCATGTGAGCTGTGCAAGAATTTCCTCTTGAAGCTGTGCTGGTGTGTTGTCTCCCACGCAATCTAGGGAAGCCAGTGTGGCAAAGTGCACCTTGCTTTTGTAACTTGATCCAGTGGCTGGTGAGACAGATGCTCTCTAGAAAGGATAATGTTCATGCAATGTGCAGATCAAAGCGAAGTGTGTTCCCAGTTACTCTTGGGTAAGGCTCACTTAAAGGCATCTGACAGATGCTACATGACACCAGATTCAGTGTGTTGAAATAAGATTAAAGGGCTTTTAATGTTACAATACCTCAATAGTTGTAAGTTCTTGGGCCCAAAAGTTGTGCCCCAAAGAAGCTCAACCAATGAGAACCCATCCTCTTAGCTGCGAGTAGAACCTTTGGAAAGTTTGGCTGGGTGCAGCAGTACTTTGTGTTCTACTCTAAGGCTTAGTCATGGCAGGTACAAGCTGCTGATGCCCTGCTGGAGTCAGTCCTTTGCAAGTGTGCTGTTTAAACCGGTAGAAAAGCTGGATGTAAACTTGCTTTTTAGTGATATTATTGTAGCTTCTTTAAACTTACGCTTAAGCTCTGTTGATGCTGAAAACATCGACATCTCTTGAAAACATCTTTTTGATGCTTTCCACAAACATCTGCAGGCATAGACCTTCTGAAGTATTTAGGATTCTGACTCCTGTGAAAGTCAATGGGGTTTGACATCTAAATGGTACTGAGCCCTCTATAACTACTTTTGATGATCTGGTTTTAAGATACTTTTCATGCTCAAGTCCCTGAATACTCTCTTCTTTTTACTGCTCCTGAACCGGTGTTACAGAATATTATATCATATTTCTGTCAAAAGATGAAGAAAGTCTGTTTGCAAGTTCAGAGTGGGTTGGCTGGTTTTTCTTTTTGTGGTCACGGTTGAATTATATTCATTCTGACTTCACGAACAGAGAAATGTTTTTATCGGGTAATCAGTTTTGGGGAAGAGGGGCAATTTTGAGAAGCATGTTCCTGGAACTTTAAATATTGTATGGAGGAGGAGAGGAGAGTTAAGGAATTCCCTCAGGCAGCTTGGTATCTGTAAGTCTGTAGGTGATTTCACTAGCTAGTGGAGGAGGCGAGGGGGAAGAGAAAGCTATAGGAAGTAGTTCTCTTAAAACTTCTTATTTGTAGGTTAGTTTTCTATTGGAAAATAGTGCTTATCTTTCTTAGTAAAGAGTTTTAGAGTTCTTAATGCATAAACGTGCTTACAGCTACCACTGTTCTCTGTCTCTCCCTCAATTTTACCTGTGGGCAAAAAGATCCCTCATATACCTACAGGAACGAGGCCAACCTGATGCAAGCCCCGCCCAAAAGGCAGCACAAAGCTGGCCCTGGCCCAGGCACCAACTATCTCTGCCTCACCTGGCATTCCTTGCCATCAGACTATTCTTATAACATGGAATTATCTTATTTTGCTAAGAGTACCACAGTGCATCCCACCATTAACTGTTGGAGGAAAGCCAACCAAAACTATGTGATGTGTTGTGTAGTTTGTTTTTTCTATGATATATTACAAGCTTTTTAAACCAGCTCACACCAGAGAGTTTAGCTGTGGAGGTCTTCCTGAATCCTGTATTTCCCTGGGGAAGAGGAGCTTTCATAATGCTGTGATGGTGATGGCTGTTTGTCAAAGGAAACATATGCAGAAAGTGGTCCCAAAGATCTACCTTCTAGTTAGGGTGGGAAGGCAAAACCAATGGTAAGAGAAATCTGTCGGGATGTTACTGTTATTAGACAGGTGGACAAATGTGTAGATAGTTCCCGCTTGCTTTCTTACACAAACACACACCACCCCCACCCCCCCCCAAAAAAAATAGTTCTCATCAGTGTTATCAGCTTAGCCTTAAAATGAATTTCCTCCCCATTATTGCTTATAAACAAACCTTTATCACAGATAGCTAGCCTGCTGAATTAAGATGCTGTATTAAACAGTATATTGCTTCTGTCAGGGCCGATCGGCTGTTTGTGCAGATAATAATGCCAACTGCAACAACAACAATCAGCTAGTGTAAATTAACTTAACTGTGTGAAATAATGCCTCCTATATCAGATTAGCTTGCTGAATGACTTTATCCTTAAATTAAAGCTTGCTGGGGCGTAATAGTAAATCATTTAAATGGTGCTGGGCTTTTCAGGTAATGTCTTCATATATTACTGTAATTTCAATTCACCAAGGCATGCAGATGGCTGTAGTCTCTAGTTCCTTGTCTCCAAAGCCTCTCCCGTGCTGCCATTTTGTAATTACAGTGCAGGCATGCTGCCTGCTGCTGTTAGATTTCCCATGGTGCACCAGCAGCCAAGGCAATGTATTTTAAAATTATTATTCTTGTGTGGCCCTCATAACATAAATGTAAATCTTTTATGCTAACGCTGTCAGGGGTTTAGCACTAGGGCTCCAAGGTGCTCTGATGTAGAAATCACCAGCAATCCATCAACCGAATATCATTTGGGATCCGGCAAATGGCTTGCATTTTGGGATGACTGTAAGCAGAGCATTATTGTGAGGTTAGAGAGTGATTTTGTTACTAGGTGCTTGGAAGCCTTGAAGGTGTTCTTTATTTATTTATTCTGCCATTGTACATGGGTGTTTAAGTAAGAAATTCTGCCCCAGCTCAAATGCCCAGCGTATGACTTGATGAAAGCTTACTGTACTTAGTATGCTGAAGATAACATCTAAGCAAATAACAGCCTTCAAATTAAAAGCCTTAAAATATATCAACAAGACCAGACTAAGATAGATAGCTGTTATAAAAGCAATATAGAGAAAGAAATTCTCCTGGGTCTGTGCTGTGAAAGAGAATGGGATTATTTAGTCCTGCATACTCACGTGCAAAGGTTCAGTGATTGCTTGGTATTAAAAATTCAGGTTTTATTGCCTACTGTTTCATAATTTCTTTAATTTGCATTTTATAAAAGGGCAACAAAATCAAATGGTTTGAGAAAGCCTTGTGATCACTGTTAACTCTGTGTGCAAGATATCCTTGCCACTGACTGCTGTGCATGTTAGATCTCTGCCTCAGCCAAAGGTGGCATCGCCAAGTGCTGCTTCCTGACTGAGTGGTTCCAGAGCACAGCAATGGGACAAATGGCAATGAAAGTGCACCCGTATATTTATGCAGTGGAGGGTGGAATGAAATTAATGTAAGACCTTGAGGGTGAATCGCTGGGGAGCAGCACTGTGTCTGTGCAGCTATAGGATACTTATGCTGGGTCAGTGTTAACTCGGGTGAACGCTGCATTGCTCTGTGCTTTTTACTTTTACTGACAACTTGAGCTGCCCGTGTGTCCACTGCTGGGTGATGTATCCCACCCAAATTTCTGTTTTCAAAGGAGGGGGCTTGGGCACCCCTGTTTTCCATGTCCATTTGTGTCATGGCTCAAGAAAAGAACCTGCTCACAGAAAACCTGCAGGCCTTCGTGTCACGCAAACACAGTCACTTTTGAAAGCAGAAGTGAGGCTGCCTAGCTCTGTGGCTTTTGTACAGCATTATGCGTAAATCAATCCAAGATTTTTCTGATACTGTTAGCCTTGGTTGAGTCTGTGTACAGGTAGATTTAAGAGCATTGCTTCTCTTGCAGGGAGCAATAAAATTCAACTGTTTCCATTTCTTCCACCTGAGCACTTCTGAACCTACGCACTAAGTTTTGCTTCTCCCAAGGTAGTTGTAACCCCCTTGCAAATTGCAGGTCAAAGCACATTAGTCTCTTTACACAATGCACAGGTAGAGAAAACAGTCCTAACATTTGTAAGCAATTGTGGCATGTTGTAGCTCTGCAATTCCCAGGAAAGAACAGAAAAGTGCTAGGTCAATTGCCTCTTGTCTTTTGGCTTCTCTCCAAAATTTGCCTCTTGTCTTTAGGCAACCATCCAAATCTGCTTGGACAACACAGAACAGAGTATTTGAGGACTGGGCACACACAGTGCCACAAAGTGGCATTCCTCCAGTTTTATATGATGCTGTGTGTGCAGTCTGATCGTCCAGACCAGATCATTCCTCTCCCAGACAGTCAAGACAGCAGACTCTTTAGAAGATCCTGCTGAGACCAATCTATTTCTCTTCCTGTGCCAGAACATATTAGACTTGCAGCTGGATAAAACAGTGGGCTGTGCTAACTAGCTGATGTATTTAAAAACAGAGAGATGAACAATTAAATCTTCTCAGCATGTATCTCTCTGAAAAAAGTGATGGGGATAGCATCTTTTTCTTGCAGGCTACAAGGAGTAGCAGAAGTCTTTGTTACAGATGAGAAGAACTCTCTTGAGCCTGGAGTTTTGAGGATGTGGAAAGATAACTGTTGACTATAATAATGTATGTCCGCTAAAACCTTTTAAAACTGAAGACCAGTGAGATGTGGCACAAAAGAAAAATATCAGAAGTCTCACCACTCTTGCTATGCTCTTCTTTGATATCATGATAGCCATTACTGGTTTTCATTCTGCTCCTTCCCTATCCGCTAGTGACTTCATGTCAATATTGGATTAATGTGAATTTTTTTTTTCCTCTACATACCTCAACAGCTCTGCCTTTCCTCTTCCGGACGTGGGCAACGTAACAATACTATGTTATTCTGCTTCTACTTCTTGGTCTTTTTACCGAAAGCGTGCCTATTGACAGCATTAAATGCCAGCATTATCAAGGTATTTATGATATTGATGTGTGGTCTTACTGTGTTTCTGTGCCCCAGGGGTGGACTAATGCTATTCACAGAGCATCATAGCTCCAGTAATAGGAAGGGTGAAGCCTGAAGCAAGCTGAACTATCCCATTCAACTCAGCCTGATGCTGCTTCTTTTATCTGGCAAAAGGGTAGAGCAGAAGAGAGCTGCTCTGCACTTGGAGCTGCTGGGTCATGAACAATGGGGGTAACACAAGGTTCTGCAGTGGAAGGCTTTTCCATAGAGAGGAGAAAAACAAAACATCAATGGTGCAGACACCAGTGTCGCCGCAGGGCTCACTTGTGTCCTGCAGTGAAGTTGGCTGGAAATGGCCATGTTGGGCACAAGGCAGCCCCAGCCGTTTCCTCACAGAGGCCCCTGCAGCAGGGGATATCAGGAGAAATCAGACGTTCACAGTAGAGCTACACTGTTCATGCTGTAGATGGGTACTACTTCTCCAGTGAAAGAATCAAGAATTTGTTTTTATAAAGCAATAGCCTGCATTGAATTAAAATTACAATATTGAACTGACTCTATATCAGTCGCTCTGTTATGAGCAATCTAGAGGCACAGTCTAATGAACTTGGCCTGAAAAGCTGCACATGGCACATTAAAAGTGACATGCCAGTGTCATGTATGCCAGGAAGCAATGAGTTTAATTTGCATGATGTTTCTTGCAACATTATTAGCCAAGCTGAACATCAAACAGTGCCAAGCTATACTCTTAAATATGCTGTTCCCATATAGCCACTGATTGCCATGTAATGGCTGGGAAGCAACTCTTTCCTGGTTGCCTTTCTGCAGGGAATACTGGCAAGGTTAACATAGGTATTTTTCAGTGCCTGTTGAATGAGAACACACTTCAACTTCCATTAGATGTTCCTGAATAAATTGAAAAAGGAAAACTTGCATGATGTGAGAATAGAATAATCTGGAATGTAGCAAAAGGACAATAAAAACTCTTATTAGCAATGTTAGGTGGAAATAAATGCACAACAATGCTAGAGATTTAAAAATACACACACCAAAAAACATTACATAAGCATGTATGATGCGCTGCCCAATTGTGTAACTGTTTTCTTCTCGCTACCGTGATTCTGTCATTTTTAACTGGGGATTGAAGACAATGGTCTTCCTGGAGAAGACGATGGAAGACTGAGGATTGCTGCCTCAAAAAAGTATTCTGAACTTTTTGTTTCAGCGTCGCTACTCAGGAGGGATCATTGAATATTAAGATCTGTTTTTTGTCTTTCATCAGCTCTAGCTGGGTATACTGTATGTTCACTATAATTTAACCATAGCTAATTAGAGCTGGGAAAATGGGAGTTTTGCTGTTGTTTTCAGCAGAGGCAGGATTTCTCCCAGCCTGTTTTTCTGCAGAGATCTAATACTCCCTCAGTGGGCTTAAGATTTTGATAATGATAATGACATAGCTGTATTACATCTCTGGGGGAGGAAGGCTGCTAATTGTCAGCCATGACAAAAGTGTGATTACTCTTCAATGGTGTTCTTATAAAAAGGCATTATATGTATTTCCTGTTAATTGCCTAAGCATGAGAACTTTACTCTGAAATATTTAAGTTTCTTTTGTTGGAAGTTCACAATAAAGCAATTAATTTGGGATAAAATTTTTGTCATAGCACAAAGAACCATCTAAGGCTAACTCTTCACAAGGGTTGTACCCATAATTTTAGTAAAAGTGGTGCTAGTAGATATTCACCATAACCAGGTGGGACCACAGGTGCTTTTCAGGCCTTGATATTTTCATAGTTCTGATGTTGACTATAGGATGTCAGCCTGATAGCACTTTTTAATATTATCAAGTCACTTAAACTTTCCAGACTGGCTAGGGAGATAGAAGTAGAATCAGCTTTAGATCTTTTTCAAATTGCTTTTCAGAAAGTTTCCATGTAATGAAAATGTTACATTTGTAGGCCTATTTCACACAGTTAGGTTTTTTGCTAAAATGCTGCATTTTATACCTCTCTTCTCATGCAAAATGTAAACATTTGCTGCTAGAGTCCATGGCACTTCCTCTTGTGTTATGTCTTGCTATTTCCAGACCTGCTGTCATCTGACTTTGGGTACTTAATTCTTCAGCAGCCATTATTCTCTCTAGAAAGTCAAAAGGCATATTGAAACACACATGCAAAATTTTCTAGCATTCCCATTTCAAATTTAGATTGTTGCAAACTGCACTAAAATCAGATAACCCATCTTTTTGTGAATTTACAAAGGATTCTGTATATCTTTCCTTTTCAAATCTAAATGTTGGAACTTTTAAACATCTTTTTCTTTATAATCTTTATCTACTGTGTATGCAATGGAAAACTGGTCTCCATTCTGTGCCTGTGAATTTTTTAAAAAATTATGAAATATAAAAATACCACTATGTCAAGTAAAATCTCCTTGCTTTCAGCTACTTAAGCTGGCAGGACAAGGTACATCTGTGATAATATTTGATAACATAATTTGTAAGAAAAGTTAGAGTCGTTGAAAAATAATGGAAGGCACAAAATGTAATTTCTTGAAAAGATGTGTTAAATGGAATTATGATAAAAGGAAAGCTGTAGTGCTGAAAATTAGCCTTCTCTCCTGGATGAAGGAAATGCTAATACTAATCTGGAATCGAATATCAGAGTATGCTTTGTTTTATACCCAAAAGATTATTTAATAGTTTTGAAACTAAGCAGGGTGCATTGAAGAACATTCCCTGCTGACTTTTCAATGTGGGCTGACAGATCTTGTCTCCTTCTTTGTTAATCAATGTTGTACTGTCCTGGTGCAAGTGAAGGTAATCCAAGGTTTCAATAGCATAAAGGGAAGAAGAGTTTGAACCTGCATATTCATGTGTAGTTTACTTAATATTTTGCTCACAATTTTCTAAAACACTTTTTTTTTTTTCCTGTAGAGAGTAGGTCGATTTTGTGTGCTTGTAGCTTCACCTTTTCCTGATTGTTATTTACCATTCTCCCTACTGCTCTAACCTGAACAGAACTGGAAAAAAAGCAAGGGAGGGGAGAATCTTGTTGAAGTGTGTGTGATTTATTTACGTTACTGATTGCTAGGGAAATAGATGGAGCAGTTAATGGAAGAACACCTGCTATTGGGTATTCATATGTCCTTAGTAAGCCTTCAGAATCCTAAAAAGATTTTATTATCATTAGCTAATTGAAACGGAGTTCAAAATAAGAAATAATGGCTATTGTTTTTCCTAGCACTAAAGCTTGGATTCCCTCCCCGATCATTGTTTCTAATTGTAGCCTCATCTGCTGATTATATTTACCTTCTTTTTCATAAGAGCTGCTGGAAACACTTTCGTATATGGTGTTAATGGACAGTAGATCAAGTGCAAGATACTGGAAGCTGATTTTCTGTAATAACAGAGGTTATATCAGTTCCTTTTATTTATTGAAAATTAGATTAATTCTGGGCTTTTAGCGTGTGCGCGCACACCCACACACTCACCCCTCCACCCCCCGCCCCCCTAAATAACATTTTGTACAGTTATAGGTGTGTAGAAGTCAGTAGAATTTCTCCATTTACTCCAGTGGGTCCAGAACTTCACCTTTAGATTTTGTACAGATTTACAAAATATAATAAAGGAGCAATGCTTTTCGCTCTTTTTTGTTTGAATCTGGAATGGGGACATCTGCCTGTAAATGCTTCTGCTGCATATATGAGCTCCTACTAAACTAGGCAAAGATTTTTGTGGATGGCAGGAGTTGCTACTGTTAATGACCAGTTTCAGACATCAATCAAACCCCTGGCATTTTGTAAGGTTGATGTGCAGCCCTTTTTCTTAGCCTCCAACACCATCTTTCTTCCTGAGACTTGGTGATATTTTACAAAATCTATCATACAACCTCAGCTGCTCTGGACATTTTCTTCTAGGTCTAGAATGCAAGAGTCAGCAGCACACTACTATCAATTGTGCTAAAAGATACTGACAAGTCATGTATTACGAGATTTGACCTCTAACCATGATATAAGAAGCCTGTGCAGTGTGCCTTGAATTTCTGACCCTGAAAAACAAATAAAGAACAGAGAAAGTGTTTCTTCATCTTCACTTCTTACAGGAATGAGCAGGGAATAAGTGCCTTCTGGTTTATTGTGGGCACTGGTGGAACTTTCTTTTTCACTAGAGTCTAAAAAGTATGTGCCCAGACTATGAAGAAACTGAGACGTCTGGTAGAACATGAAAAACATGAGGAATGTCTATATTCATCTTTAAATCTAGATGAATAATTGGAGAATTTCAAGAGTCTGATGAAAAAGAAATAGTCCGTGCTTCAATTTAAGGTTAATCTTTTGACAATGACAGTGCATTATAAAAATGGTTTGGTGACTAATATTAATAGTTTATAATGGCCAGTAATATTATCTGGCCGTGTGATTTCCTTCAGTAAGAGAATAAGAGGTCATTTGGTACAGACTTTCACTTACATTTGATGGATAGAAAGTTTAGGCCCAGGAGTCTTGGTGACTTTGCAGACTGCTTTTTTTAATTCCATTGCAAAGAGGGACTGCAGAGGCTTTTTCTGTGTTTTGCCTTTCTTGGCAGGAAGATAGCCTGGATAAATTGCAAAGTATGCAAACGAGGTCTTGGAGCCAGTTTTGGGTGTGGTCCTGTAAGTTATGTAAAATGAAATGGAAAGGTTTCTGGCCCTCATTTAACATTATGGTGAAAATGGGAAACCTTCATTAAGGAATTATTACAAGCACATTAATTTTATACAACTCAGGGGATGCAAACAGAGTTATGGTGTGCTAAAGCCTTTAATAGGTGTCTAGTAGACTGTGCTAGGCTATGTAGAAAGGAGGAGGGCCTGAGGATTCTTCAAAAAAATGTGGTGAAGAATAATTGGACTCGGTTGCAATTCATCTATGTGAGATGTAGGAAAATGTCAGATGCTTATTGGTGCAGCTTGTAGTATCTGTATTCAATAACTTGGCATATGATTGTGCAAAAGAATTACTGATCTTCCTTTCCCAGAGTGCATCCTGTGCTAAGCTAGAGACAGGACGTCCTCCTTTACCAGTGTGCTTCTGACATTAGTTCAGATCATTGCTTGTGCATAGCTTTTACATTCTTAGAGATGGTCAGAAAGCAAGTACCAATGTGGGAGACCATCAAGATTTTACGTTTCTTGTGTGTTCGGTGGGAATGTGGTTTCAAACTGATCCTTGTGGGGAAGTGTAGTGCTCCCTCAGCAATTACTTCTCCTTTCTTTTTTTTGCAGGTATTTCCCAACATGATCATCTGAAACAAAATTAAATGACTAATATACTAAACTGAAGTGACAGAACAGACTTTGTGGGGGAACGTACTATACTCCCTTACCTTTACTGCTTCTGAAAAAGTGTTTTTATTGTCTCTTTATATAAAACCTCACTGTAAGATATGGCTTCTTAGTGTAGTTGGTAAACAGCCTGCCTTTTAGTCAAGCACATCCTTTAAAAATATGATACATCACCTTAAAAAAAGAGTTGAAGATTTTTCCGCAAAAAAATCCATATCTTGTCCCATAAATAAGAATGTTAAATGATGAGCGCTTCCTACATTATACACATCCCTGGATGTGATGTCCTTTTTGGTGAATTTTTGTTAAGAAACAAAATACAATTTTTATTGAGATCAATAAAAGATTAAGGTGACAAAGTGATTTATCGGCTGTACTGAATGCTCATTTTTCCCCAGCAATGACACAACCAACCAAGGGGAAGGAAAAGAAAAAAAAAAAAAAGAGTATGCCATGAAGTGTTTTTGTATTTAGCTTTGTTTTTACCTTGGGTCCTTGGAAAACTGGGAAAACAGAGCTAAGTCATCCATCAAATCTTAAAATAGTGCTTAAAATGAGTAACTGCTGCTCTGGCCCTCAGACTACAACATATGGAGGAACTCATTATATGACCCACTACACACCAAAGTCCGTGGAAATACTCCCATTAACTTCAATGAACATAACTCCAGTACTGCATAATGAAAGCAGGAGAGAAACCAATTTATCAGTGCATGAGAGATGGTGCTCACCATCAAGTCTTTCTTTTGATTACTGCAAGGCTGCAAAGCCAGCTTGCCTCCTTGATGTATGATTTGATAAGCCTCTGAAGAAAACTTTATTTAAAAGCTCTCAAAGAGGTGTGGATTAAATGTCCCTGGAAAAAGATCCCATGAATGCACGTTTTCCCTTAGGATTGACATCTCTTTGGTTTCCCCTTGTGTGATGTTAAGTAGGGTCTGTAATGAAGCAGTGTTAAAGTTGTTATTTCTGACTCATGCAGCTCCTCCCAGCATTGGCAGAATTGCTTTCAGTGACAGATTCCATGAGAATCAGGGTGTAGGAAATGAAACAGAGTTTTGCTATGTTGTTGCTGAGTATTCCAGATGAGCTATCACCTCTGGTGCTCCGAGATGCTTAGGGCACTGCAGGGGAAGCTTCAGAGGCACTTGAAATTGGTGTAACCTGACTGTCACTGCAGAAAATTTTTGCACCATCTATTGATTAAGTGGCAAATATCTAAATCTGCTTCTGTCTAGTCTGGGAAGGAAAACATAGAGGAATTGGTTTGCACCCTCAGCAAAGCTGTTCACGCTTTGCTTCTGCCTGGCCATTGCTTACAGCTTAACCCCAAATTCCATTCCATTAGTTAATATTTTATGCATATTTATTTCCACTGTTGTTGCAGTGTCCTTGAAATTGTTGATACTATTGATTGGAAATGAAAATAAATTTTTCCTTTCTTAGCGTTTCATAGCGTTTCATAGGAAGTTTTGGGGAAGGCATGTTGTGAATGAGAGCACTCGGGCCTGTTTTCATTGTTGTGATCTTCTGTATGAGTGTTACAGAAGTATTTCAGCTTAAACCCGTATGTCTTTTAACAGTGAGATTCCCAGCCTTCTGAATCTGCACCAGCTGGTTGTAGTATCCATCAACTATTCTTGTCTCTTCATGAGTTTGGCTTGGTTTCTTCTCTTTTCCTGCCTACTATGTACGTTAAATTGGGATTGGGAGTTTAAGTACCGATTAGGCTCAATCCCTGAAGAAGGTACGGAGTTGGAGAGAGTCCCTTATGTATGGAAAGTGTGACCACTAAATACCAGTGAGAAGTGCCTGGGGAAAGGACATCAGTGCAACACACAGATGGCCCACTGCTAAAAGCAAAATAGTGTGTTGGCATCAGATTTTTTTAATATGTAGTAAAAAATTATTATGCACAGAAAGTACTTGTTATATGCTTCTTATTCTCATCTCAAATATACAGAAACTGAGTTTTTATCAAGTTTGGTGATTCCTGAGAATTCAGCGTTAAAGCAGCCACCTGTATGTTGCTTTAAAACAAGAACTGACTTTTCAGCATGCATGTTTATCTACCTCTATCAGAGAGAAAGAATATGTGAAATGTGTAGTATGTCTTTGAACTAGACAAAATCTCAGCTGGCGAAGCAATCTGTTGGGATGATATTACTTTTGAGCATTCTGCGTATTTAGAACGAGCTAGTTCATGTGTGCTCCTATGTATATACAATAGAAAAGCTTGCATCAGCCTTCATGCTTTTTAGAGTGTTCCTGCTATTTGACGGTCCCTGAATCCAGTTACGATAGGTAACATGGCGTGCAACTTCAGTGGAAAGCTCACTGGAGCCTTCTTTCAATAGAGAACAAAAGGAAGTGGGGTAGAACCGGACAGTCAAGTCTAGTTATTAGTTTGATGTTTTGACAACCAGTTTCTGCACTTAATCTTCCTGTATGACTGTTGGTCAAGTCATTTACACCTCTGAGCCTCTGTTTCTCCCACATTAAAGGAGCTAGTAGCATTGCTTTACTTCACAGAGGTGGAGTTTGAAGGTAAATGAAGCTCAAAATTCAATTTTTACAGTTCTATTTTAAACTGTATGACTGGTACAATGATGAAATAAAACCAGGTTTATCATAATTTTTGAACAATTTATGTCTTTCCCCTGAGATAACTGTATTAATGTGGCTTAGTTGTGCATGTAAAATTGTGGGAATGCAAGCCCATGCCAATGCATATCATTTCTTTTTTTGGCATATTAGCGTGGCCAAGAAACCCTGTAAAGCATGTTTGTAAAATACATTTTCGTGTCTGAAGGCCATCTTGGAGCACAAGCAGGTAAGATTCTATCTCCTTCCAAAACATTATATAGGTCCTTAGCACAAAGTTGTGATATGGGCTGTGTTTCCCCTGCATCATGATTTACAGGGTCCTCACCTTTCAATTTAGTAGAGGGTAGTAGCTGCCAGTCTAAAAATGCCATTTTTTTAAATCCATCTATGCATTTTCCTGCTGAGATAAACAATTCTTCTTCTCTATCTTCTCTTTCTTACTACAGAGAGAAAGGCATATTAACATTGTTTTCTCTTTATGCATCTTATGCATGTTAATGAATGCGTTCTACATTTTGTTTGTTCATTTTGTGATGCTTTCCAATGGGATAGTAATCAAAAGTATGTGTACAAAATGTTACTGACAGCATGTGAATTGAAAAGTCTTTACCCATAGATGGTCAAATGATTCTGTGCATCATTTTGGAAAGAGCAAGAATAACTCCAGTGTTTTGAGGAGCTATTCTCATTTGTACAGAATTATTCATAGCAAAGTATGTGCAAATGTGGAGTTCTTGTCTATAGATATCATAAAATTTATTGATTTTTAATTATTTGAAACTACATCTTCCTTAAAACAAGGTTCAAGGAAAGTCACAGACTGCCTAGTAGTGTATATGTATTTTGTTGGAGGAGATGAATAAGTAATTTCTGTTCAACTAAGGCAAATGAGGCATTCAGAATAGCAGTACTGTTAATAACTGAAAGTTAAAACAAATGTACGACTGTGTTGCCAGGATTGCAGAAAACAATGAATCATGCATTTATTGTTTTAACTGATACGATGCAATCAGTAGGGAACTCTTATTTAGAGATCTGGTTAGTGTCTGCTGTGCTGGTTAAAGCCAAATCCAGGGTGCTTGTATTAATGCAGCATGTGGAATGAGATGGCAGGGACAAAGCAAATGATGTGGGGTTTTTTATATATATATTTAAAAAAACCCAAAACACCAGGATACTCCTGCTTTACATGTGTTATTTGGTTTGTGTAAAGAGCACAGAGGATAAACACTTTCCCGGTGGAGATGGGTTTTGTATTAATGCTGGGTAAGACTTGCTGTGCTATAGGGAGGTATTTTGGAACAAGACAATACCTAAATGTCCTTCACACAGGTGTCATTGCAGGAGTCTATAGCTCATATATGCACTTCATATAGCTGCCTGAAAGGGAGAGAGCAGCAACAGTGCCAGATAACTGCTTAAGATGGGAAGTGAAATTGCAGGTGTTCATGAGCTCAATATTTATGTATTAATTACTCAGATTTGCATAAAAGTAAAGCAATTTAACTCATGTAAAAAACCCAGTAAGACAAAATGGCTGTTGATATCAAAGATCCACCGCTTACAGTCTCCCTCTGTTCCTTCCTCCCCATATAAAATTCTACTGACTCCTCCTTGGGGAAGGAAGATGCCATCATAAAAAGAATAGAAAAAGAGAGGAGAATAGTAATAATAATAGCAGCATTAACAAGAAGCTGTGCATAATACCACTGCTTCTGCCATGGTACCTCTGTCCTCCTTGGCAGGTTCCCTGAAGCAAGATGCAATATATCTCTTAGTTTGAATATTTCATTTTCAGGGGTACATCTGCTTTCCTTTCATGTTACATTCAGTGCTACCTATTTATAACACTTTTTAAAACTGATTTTCCAGCTACTTGATATGGTACAAGAGAAACAGAAGCTATGTATCAGTGTAATGATAAAAGGCATGAGGAAGATGGGAAAGTAATAATTGGTTGCAAATCAAGTTATGAACCTCAAGCAAAAATAAAAGTAGAAGAAAGAGGGAAGAGAGTTTTATAACCTTAGTAAACAGCAGAAATTACAATGTACTGTGTACGTTTGGTTTGTACTTTTATACCGAGCTGGTGGATAAGGATATTTATCTGATGTTGCTCGCTCTACACAAAAAGTCTTCTGATTTAGATGATAGATAGAAACCATTTATACAGATAAACACAGTAGGGGTCTAAACACGGATCCCTGTGGAACACCAGATGTTAGTAAATGAACATTTGATTTTCCTTTTGTCTGCTTCTGACAACCTGATGGATAAGAAACCATCTCCTGAATTCCCTTAAAACCTGATAGCACTAATGCAGATAATAACATAGAGTGAGATACGGTATTTATTAAATCTGCTCTCTAAATATTAATATGACAGCAGCTGTGATCTTTCTACTCTTTAACCGTACTCTTTAAGCACTGTGTCACTTGCTAACAAAGATAAATGTACAGGGCTGATGTAGAGGGTTTAGGACCACAGGGGTATTCAAATACTTAAGATTCATGCAATTTAGAAATTAATATTCTACATCACAATTGATTAAATAAAAGCAGTGTGAGAAATTTGCAAAATTACTTTTAAAATGGAAACAGATTGTGTGAATGGAATAAAAAGCAGCTATGTTAATTCTTTTTTGTCCATTGTCCCAGGTGGATCTAATGCTAACCACTGAAGAATGTATCAGCAGAAAGGAGCTTTAGTATTTCATGTTAGAAATATCATCTCTGAAACATCAGCAGTTTTATACCCATTTTTCTCTCCCTCTCCATTTCCTCCATATCTCTGAGACGAAAGTCTACAGAGGAAGAGGCCACCAGGGGCCATGTTTTGGCCAGATGCTTTTATTCACTATATCATGTCTTTTCCAGAGTTAACTGTCAAATGCACTTGTAGTTCAAGCATTCTCAGGTGGTGGGGGGTGACTTCCAGTGCTGTAAGTTCTTACCTGAAGCTAAACTCACCAGCTCCCTCTTGCAAGAAAAGCCCATCAGCCCAGCACGTGCTTCTTATTTCTTAGCCCAGTCTGACTGACTTTAGCTGAACTGGGCTTCGCATTTATCAGTGAAAGTGTAGTGAGGATCAGTACCAAGTTTTGCACAGGCGATAATTTTAGTTTCTTTTATGTAGCGTAAATTGCAATCTAGGGGAACAGGGAAAACTGAAACTGATATTACCCAGACTCTTAGGAAAGCCTGTGATCTCCTGCCTTCAGCAGTTGGTTTCTTTTGATCTCTGGGAGAGAGTTACGGTGTCCAAACACAAACCATGGAGCTGTGTCCGCATTAGTGTGGAGTTTGAAGAGCTGATCATGTGCAGCTTCCGTTGGCTGCAGGCAGAGCATGAGGTGGTATTTAGCATCAATGTTCAGGCAACTTTTGAGGTCCCACATTAGGTGCTTGCATGTAGTGTGTTCTTTGTGTTCAGTCGCATACATGCGAGGAAGAGAAGGCTCCATTTGTTTCATGTCAGCTTCTCTGGAAAGAAACTCAGTCCACAGAAAAAAGCCCCACTTGTTTACACCAAGACTAAATTGCTGAGATGATAGGTTTAAGAGGAAGAGACTTCTTGGAGACTTTCTTGCTAGATTCATTAAGGATCCTTTCAGCTCAGCTTTGTCCAGCTAACTATCCCGATTTGAGCTGTTGCAGTTCTGTGTACCTGTTAATTTCTTCAATCTGATGCGGCTGATACTGCAGTGTTTGTGGGTATTGTAAATGGGCTATAGTTACCTGCTACTCCATGGCAGCATAGCCTTGCTGTTGATGAGGTAGTGCAGTTTTATAGGCAATTCTGCATCAAGTCTATCAGTCACAACTTGAATATGTTGATTGGTGATTTCATACTGGATTCAATAAACACAGTAGCTAGTGCTTAGAATAATTCTACTGTTAGGAATGAAAAACTAATTGGCTTTGAAGAAAATAACCCCCACACAATTTGTACCACTCCACTGATCAGAAACTGGACCATGGATAATTGAGATGGTATGAAACACCTATTGCCTCATGCTCACAATTTTTGAATCTATTAACTCCTACAGTGTTTTGTGCACACCTAGAGGAGGATGTTACAACAGCTTATTTAATTATAAACAATCTGCCCCATTTACTTTAGAATTTTGTGGTTGTTAATCCATAAATATGTAGAATGCAAATTTGCAAACAAAGGAGCTTGGAGATAGTGACTCTTTTCTGCAATCCACTGTTTCAGTATGATGTTAAAGATTAAAACTTTATAAAATGGAGAGCCACATATTCACATAGGTACCTGTATGGTTATACCTGAGCCTAAATGTGAAGAAGGTTTTGGATGGTCAATGGTTTGGGGGTTGTTTAGGGTTTTTTTAGTTTCTATTGCTCTGGGGGTTTTTTGAGGATATGAATCACAAAAATGTAATCCAAGCTTGTGTGTTCAATTCCAAAATGAAGTAGAAGTTTGTGGATTATGGGAGCACAGAGTTTGTGGCCAGTATAATTACATTTGTTTCTTTACAGCTAAAGAAATTGAGTGAATTCTATTTCACGGAATTTGACATTGTTATGGCTGCCCTTGTTCTGCTTTTTAGAAAGTGGAAGGAAGGAGTGTCATGGTGCTTGTGACAGAAGAATTTGAACTGTCATTGAGCCTTGTTATCTTCAATATAATTCTACAAATGAGGGGCAAATTTTTACAGATTTAAAATTTTGTCTTAATCCAAATGATGCATCTTGAAAATGTTTTTCTTCTCATGGCTTTCATTAAATGATTTTTTTTTTTTAAGTCTTTCCACAGTATTTCAGGATGCTAATCAATAGTTCAGATGCCTTTCTCCCAGAAGACAACAGACTTTCTATCCCAGTATTAACTAAGCAGCAGATTTAACAGCATATTTTGTACATGATATTTTCTTGCACTGAAGTTTTGTCAAAGATTTTTAATACATGGTTTATAAAAACTTTGTGGTCTGGAGATCCAAACTCCTGTAAGGAAATTTAAACCTACTGGTGGCAGGCTTGAGGTTCTTGGTTTCCTTTTATGGACAAATAATCCTCAGATGCCTAAGAGTAAACAACTTGAAAAACCACTGTTATGGGTTAAAATAGCCTCAACAGATAAAAATATCTTGTTTAAAAGGGAAACTTCTTTTATCAGAAATGTATGCCAGCTAATATCAGTAAATGTATTTTCAGACAAACTGTCAACAGAGGAATTGCTAGGAAGAGCAATAATTAGGGTTCTGATGTTAATATTAAAAGAAGAAACCTTCTTGGAATATTGAAGTCATATTTTCACCTGGCATTTGATTTGATTTCTTTTTTTTTTCACTAGCACAAGTCTAGATAAGAAATTGCTCATTGGAAGTCGTATCCTGAGTAAATGACTATATCTGTGAATGGAGTCACCATATTTTTTTAGTCTGGGTCTGCAAGAAGCTGATCCAGTCTAATGGGTAGAGAGCACAGCAGCATTATTCGTAGCAATATGTAAAGTACCCTCTTGGGCTCACCATACATTTTGTCTTTCATTATCAAATTGACACTCTTGCATGGGTAGATTCATTCTCTGGCAGGGAATACCACAGGCTATATTTCTGTACTTTTTCTCCCTCCACCCAGGCATTCTCTCAGTGCCTTGGTAAATCATCATGTTAAATCATTAGTAGTGAAGAAAGGCATGCTACGTAAGCAATTAAATGCTGATTAATGTCCAACTTAAATCCCTCTTTTCAAAGATACTGCTGACCTGCCGAGTACCTCAATCATATTCATTTTCTTTGTTCTTTGGTGGAAGGTGATGGCTTAGCAGTCCAAGTACAAAGGCAGGAGTGTTCTTACATTGAATTACATTCATACACGCACAGCTCTGAGCATGAACAGTTGACATTCTCTCTCCAAATCAACACAGAGCACACACAAAGGCTGAAAATCTTCAGTAAAGCTTTATCTAGCAGGAAAAATTCTGTGCATGCCCTCAAAACTCTCATCATTGTTAACATCATGGCAGTTCCAGTGGTACCATCAGTGACGGGAGCTCTTGGAGAGATGGGCCATTAGTGCTGGCAGTACTGCATCAATTCAGCCTGCTGTGAGTAAGTGTAGATGGCATGGTGCTTAAAATGTGGGCAACCATAAGTGCTTTTCTCCACTAGAGCTCCTGGCGTTACTACTAACATGAGAACCAAAAAGGCATTGGCTCATGTAGGCATAGTTTGAATCACTTCATTATCCAGGTGTTAGAGTCTGTACAATGCAGGCAGGGAAACAACAGAATAAAATCCTGACTGGTGAAGCAGGGATTCAGGGGAAAGAGATTATATTTTGGTGTTTTCCTAGTGATTAAAAAATAATGTATAAAATACAGAACGTGTTGGAATTCCCAAAGTTGTCTGTGGTGCTCAGTCTGTATAAATACAATGGTAGCATCTGTGAAGTTATTCTACAGGTGAAATTCATTCTGAAACAGTACCATGTTAATCCTTATGTTAATTTATGGTAGGGTAGCCTTCCTAAGCAGAGGAGTAAACCCTTGATAGACACCCACTAAAATCATGAGCTTCTTTTGCTGCATTGTACTAGCAGTTTAAATGCGTTGATTCTCCTTGCTCTATGTGTAAATGTTTAATCATTTACAGCTAAAAGTGTACTCACAATGGTGACCTTATGCCACAGAAATGTAAGACTGTGCTATTACCTCTTTGGGATGTAGGTGGTGCTTTCTTTTTGTGCTGAGGGGCAAATAACTGACATTAATAATGTCAGTACATAATTAACATTAAGCATTCACATACTTAGTAGCTAAAAAGAAAAAGGAAATACCAATATTGTGCATCTGCTGACAGGAAGAAATATTTATAGGATATTTGCCTTGACAATATTTTTAGACATTTTCTGTTTTTAAATCAGAAATAGATATTGAAATATGACTGACAAGTTCCACCTCTACTCTAGAAAATAAGAATCTAAGACCAAACTTTTTTTTTCCCCCCCTTCATCCTCTCTCTTTCTTTTCCCTTAGCTGTGCTTCGTGTTCCTTTGCAATGAGATTGTGTTCTCTATTAGGCCAAAGCCTGGGTGAGAGAGCATTGTTCAGTATAGTTGTGCTCTTGTCAGGACTGAAAAGGTGGTAGTGTGCTAACGGGTATTTTCTGTAACATCAGACCCCACTTTGCCATTCTGCATGAAAGAATGGTAATGTGAGATGGATGGCTTTGCAACCTCTCTTTATTTACAGCTTAATCCTCTCCCACCAAGGTTCAGGTCTCTCTCTTTGGTATGCAGGTTTGGTATGTAGCACCTTTGATTGGTGGGAAGTGTCTCGAATTTCCAGCTGGGGGCAAATGCCTCCCCAGTTATGTAGCAGAAGTGAAAATACACCTTTTAGCTTGACCAGGGATATCCATTTTGTCAGACCCACTGAGGTGAGAAGCTATCACTTCAAAATTGTTACTCAAGCTGTCTTTTGTGCTATTAGTGCTAAAATATTCATTGTATATTAATTTCTGATTATATCAACATCCTGTGCCAGGTTCTGTTATAGCCCAAGGACCACCCTGGGTTGTAAGGTTGAAATGGAAGTGAAGTGTATCTTCAAAGATACTCAGATGCTCCACTGAATGCAAGCTCAGCAGAAAAGGATCAGTTCCTTTTGCTTTGTACAATGAATTTTTATTGTTTCATGCATACATCTCTGTACATATTTAATAGTATTCCCTCTGTTTCTTTAGAGATACCAGTTGTTATTTGTGAAACAAACATTTTTCTGGAATTTGAACTCTGTGCTACATACAGTATTTCAGCTGCTGTAGTCTGTGCTTTTTGGCAGTGCCGATTACCTGTAAATCCTCTTACCTGTTTTTCTAATTGAAGATATGCAGCACTTGACAAAATCTTGCACAGAGATTCCAGAAATGTTGTAGCTATGAGAAGTTTTTCTTTTTACATTATATTATATCTGAGTAACAATTTTCAGTTGGTCATCATGAAGCACTGTAGTAAATTGTGCTAAGTTTGTGCTCCTTGAAAGTGCCACTACTCTAATGCTTTCTCATCTCCTTCCCCCAGCACCTATTACCATTCCATCTCTGTTATCAGGCTAAGAAAGTCTATATTCTGTGCAAACTTGACTGTACTAGTAATAAGCAATGGAGTACCACAGGCAGAATCACTCAAGTAGCTCATGGTAGGGCTCCCAGCCACACTCCTTATGCTCCTCCAGGAGTGGCTTGCATATTGCCCTATAGCCTCCTTATAGACACTAGCCAGCCTGATGAGAAAGGTCCTGGCCATGCATCCTGGGGGAAAAGCTGCAGTCCCTGCTGAAGTACACCTGATTGTTCCAGGGGCTGGAGGGAGGAGGTTTTCTGTTAGCTCTTACCCTAGTGCAGGCACATGTGCAAGATAAAGGAGAGCATTAGCCTTCTGGATGAGCTCAATTAAAATCAAGGAAGAGTAGAAAAGCAAGCACCTAAAGTGCTACGGTAGTTTGGGACTCATGGGTCTGGAATAAATAAAAGAATGAAATATTCAGTTGCTGCAGTAAGACTTTCTGCAAAGAACATTTTATTGCACACAGTGTTTCTCCCTTTCACGTTCATTTTCTCCATCATCATTGTTAATTTCCATCTGATGCTTTAGGGTGAAAAGGTCCATTAAAATAATAGAGTTTAATGTTTGAATATATTTTTCACCCCTTCTCTCCCTTTCCCTCCCCTCCTTCCCTCCCTCTCTCTCTCTCATAGAAACATTCTATGTTTCAATGAATTAATAACAATTTGAGGCAAAATATTCTTTCCTAAGCAATGTTTGGAGAATATTATGCCAATAAATTCAGTGTCTTTAAAAGTCTATTAATTTCATCAAGCTCCTCAGTGATTTGTGAAACAGGATGACTCCTAGATTGTGGTGGAGCTCAGGACAACTGTGATCGCTTGGTTTTATTGTCCTTGCCTTTGACTAGTTGTTTCAGCCCTTTGCACCTCAGTTCCTCCCCGCCACATTTTACCCTCTTGTCTTTTTTACTGTAACCAGTGCACCAGCTGAGGGACAGTAGTATACCTGCAGTATACCTGCCATACAGGGCTTGATTTCAGTTGGTGCTTCAAAATGTTATAGTAATTTAAAAAGTCGTATTTGTATATACTTTTATTAGGACAAGTAATAGTCCATCTAAATTTTTATTTTAGTGATGTTCCCTTTTGTTGGTCAAACTTACAAATCAGACAGTCTATTCCCTAAGTTGCCCCCCTCCTTAATAAACTGTTAATGTTACAAGGGAAGTAATTACTTGTATTACTTTGAGTCTGTTCCTGGAGCAGAAGTTGTGTTAGTAAATTCCGAGGAAGAGAATTAATGCTTAGGGGATGCAAAGCTTGTTCGGTTTGTCAGAAAGGAGAAAAGAATGGGTGTAGGTTGTTTCATGAAATCTGTAGAGGAGTGTGTTTTAGGCTGCCCATAATCATGCTGGAAATACTATAGACTGTCTCACAAGCTCTCTTGCTTTCATGGATGGATAATGTTTACAAGATCTATGTATTTCCCTGCTACATCAAAACCCAAAATGTCTTCTGGGCTGAGATGTAATTTCTATTATCAAAACCACAAGACCCGTTAAATCTAGAGCAAATGGAAAGCAACTCAGTTTTTATTTAGAGATTAGAGCAAAAATAAAGCTTAGATTACTAATTAATGATAGGCATTGAAGCTAATCCTGTGCAGCCGGAACCAGGATGGCATGTCACAGGGATAGCAGGAAAAAAACAGACGTGTTATTTGGTAAGAAAGTAAACAATTATAAATCTTAAAACTCAAGGGATTAAACAATGACAATGACTGTGCAAGTGATGCAGCAGTAGAACACGGCAAAGGTTTGTGAGATGCTGTTAGTTAATCTCAGGGTCCTGAAAATGTAGTTTCATTATTGCCACTGTTTTATTACTTGTGCCCAATAATGTTTTGGATAGGCAGACTGCTTCCCAGCTCTCCAATGAGTGTTCCAGAATTCACAGTTTAAAATAGATGGGGAAAATATTCAGGGAACATTAATTTGAAGTGGGACTTTCTGCTCCGATTGACAGAATTCATTACAGAAGGTGTGTGAGAGTTTTTGTGCTCTTGCAACTGGTCAGCTGGACTTTAAACCTCACTTTTCCAAGCATGATTCAGCTCAGATCCTACTCCAGCCTCTATTGATAATTCTTTTCCTGGTCTTTATGTGGCAACAGAAGATTACTTTTAGTTATTTTCTTAAAGAAAACCTTGCTAGTTCCAAATTCTCTATTAAATCCCCCTCAAAATATAACTTGATCTGAAAAACAGTCTTTATTTCCTCTGCTGTCACTCTGCCTTTGCCTGTTGAGGTTGAAGGCTCCCTAGAGTTTAGTGGGGTCCCTTGTTGCTCATTTCCCCAGCTTATAGATGTAAGCACCACAGGAAATTTAGCCATATCTACTTCGGAATCACCAGGATTTTTCACATCCCTTGAGGGCTGTCCCAAGACAACACTCAGAAGTGTGATGAAATCAATCACTGGAGAAGACAACTCTCTTGGCAATAGCAAAGCACATACTGATGTGGTGTTTGGGGAGGTCTCCAAAAAAAGGAATTTGGCTACTTACCTAATAAGGCACATCCTGCAGTTTTCCTGGAGGGCTGAGAAGGAATTTTAAGTTGTTCTGTATTTATTTAAAGGCTTTATTTTAAAAGGGAAGAAAAGAAACCTCCCCAGCCATTTCCAGGTGCAGAGATTCATGAAGTTTGGGAGTATTTCAAAGTTGTTTGAAGCTGATAAGTCTTCTCAAATGCTTGTGACCCACTTGCAAGTAAATTCTTTCTGAATGGGAGGTATTTATCCATCAGCTGCTCATACCAGACTGCTCTAAGACGATGCTCAGAAGAGAAAGCTCACACAAGCTAATGTTAATTTGGAGGTCTGCCTAGAAAATTGTAAAGGTCTTTATTGGCCTTAAAAATCTATGAATCAATAGCAAGTGCTGGCAAAAGGTCACTGGTCACAGATAAAAGGGTAGCTATCAGACCATCTAGAAGAGCTACTAATACTTTTTTATTACAAGGAGGTTAAAATAAATCCTAGACTTGGTTGTCAGATATTTTTCAGTCATTTTTGTTCCCCTTGAACAGTTTCATGCAGATGTTTTCTACCTGTGAGCTTCCCCTGAAAAATTACCGGCTACTCCAGAACACCATATAGAGCTTCTTCCCATTGAGCCCATCCCAAACATTTCCCAAAGTATTGTGCAACAAGCAGTAGAGCAGCTCTCCAGTCTGAGTGCCTTATGATTTATGAATAACTATGGTTTCCATTAAGCTGCAGAAAGGGGATAGTGTGTTTCACCCTGGGCTGAGAACCCCATTTGTTTCCGTTCCTGTCAGCAGTTTGCATAAGTGAATGATTTTATTTCATGTGAGAGAGAAGGCAAACACACAAGTTATCCCGGCAGTGGAAGATTTGTCAAATAAAGCTTTTAATAATGGTGTTATTTGACAGTTTTATAGTGCTTCAACTTTGAGCAGTTTGAAGGTGGTAGGTTTTCAATAAAAATTAAGTCCTTATCTAGAAGAAACTCAGTCCCTGTTGTTTTAAAAGAACTAGTCTTGGCTGCATTGGAGCACCTTAATCTACTATTGAACGTAAATCTCAATCCTTTTCTGTATTAATATATCTTGCAATCCATCATCAGTAGGTGTTCTGTGTATTTTTTTGCCCTAGTATATCAAGGTGGTCTGATAAACCGCCTTCTTAACCGAACTTGTTGGGTGATCATTATGTTTCTCACAAGAATAAATTATCCAGTGTAGTTCTCTGCAGCTTACTTAAATAGTCCAGCAGTGTTTCCAGTCACTCTTACTTAGTTCTTTAATTTGTTTAAGGGGCCCAGTAAGTTATTCAGGTGAGGAGGAAAGGAACAGGGAAGTTGCTGGTTTTCACAAGGTCAGAGTTAATCCTATCTGTGTTCATAAATCATTGTACATCATAGGATAACCATGTAGCAACTGAGAACATGTTAATAGAAAGCCAGTTCTGCAAGTTCCCTTGCTTAAAGGAGGGATTTTTCAAAAGAATCTAAAGCTGCCTGAAATTCCCTGCCAGTTAAATAAACATAAGTTTAAAGAGTTATATTATTTCTAGATCTGCTACTTCTGTTACAAAAGTTGGCTGATCTTCACCATCCTGCGGAGAAGTTAGATTTTTAGTACAAGCCTTTTACCAATATCTGAGAAAGAGAGGGCTCCATAAACTTGGTGTTTGACTTGGACAATTGGAATAATAAACGATGGTATGAGTACAAGCAGCATGTCTTAATTTAAATTATCTGCACAAGTTCGTACATAGAGATGTTGTGACAGCTCGGATTTGATGCGAAGAGATCCTGCTTCCAAATTGTCTTACAAGTTAGCCCCACACTAGTTGTATAGGCACAAACTGGCTCCACTAAGCACAGAGTCCTTTCTCAGGCATAGGGATTCAGTTTATATATTGCTATACCAACTGGTATTTACAGGAAAGTGCTCAGCTGGTATATACCTGGCAAAATTAATCCCATCCTGTGTCTGCATATCAGACAGAACATCCTGCACCTCAGCAATTTCAGCTAAGTTTCAGGAATCATTAGGGCAAAGCCTTTCTACTCTGTGTTCTCGTTAGCAGTGTTGTTAAAACCAAACATGCATATGGAGTATTTTTCAAATGCAGTTTGACAGTTTTTATTCCAGAGATCTTACAATCTGGTTGAGTAAACAAAATGAGCAGAAGACAAGAGCTGGAGGGAGGAATGACAGAAAACACCAACCAGATTGTTAGCTGATGCACTGAAGCTCTTTTTACAAGCTGGTGTCTCCCTGAAGAGGGCTTAGGGGAATTTTTTTTTTTTTTCTTTTCACTAGAACTTGCTGGAAAATACCTGTTAAAACTCTTGAAAGAGATGGTTCTGTTGAAAGACCTTGAAATCTTAGAACCTGCTCTAGAAAGAGTTATTGGTTAGGCACGCTCAATCCTATCCTGCTGTGCCTTCCTTTCCACTACTCAATTGGGGCATGCCAGCATGGCATGGGGAGCACCCATGTGGTTAAAAGCAACCCCTGTTTAATTCCAGGGGAACTCCTCTTACTTATTAACTGATGACTTAGATTAGCAAAGATCAGACTGAGTCATTTTGTGTTCAACAGCCCCTTGCTGTTTTCAAGCTGGGAGGAGAGAGGGACAGGGACTGTTTTTATCTACTGGCAGCTTGAGGCTATGCCACCAGAGAAATTAGAAGAGTCTTCCTGTTGACTCTGTGAAAGTTGGATAGCATCTTGGACTTGTGCTCTCTGTATTGGTTTGTGGGGTTTTTTTATTATTATTATTTTATATACAGTCAGCTCAGAGTCTTCTCATATCTCTTTCTCCCACAGTGCTCAACTCCTCTCTCTTATCACAGAAAGTCTGACAGGAACTTTCCTGTCTTATCTGTCTCATTCTCTGTGCTCTCCTCCCCCTCCTTCTCATTCTTTACCTCCCTCTGTCTCTCTTATTCTCTCCCCTGCTGCTCTCAGATGGCTGGCTTTGCTCAAGGTCTGCAGGCTGGCACAGAGCATGCCTGGAACAATATGTTCCTATTAAATTTACCCTCTCTTATTGCTTCCTGAAATTAAATTGAATTTTACTCTCAAATTCGTTTGTTTGAAATTGCATAATAAAACCAACTCTGGATGCAATCACGTTTAATCAGAAAGCTTTCCAGCATTTATAATGATAAAACACTATTTTAAAAAGGCTTGTTCTAGTGTTTTACAGAAAAGAATAATTATGTTTCTTATTTACAACTGAAATTAATTTCTAAATGTCCCTCCAATGTCTGAGTTCTCTCCATGGTTTTCTTCCATGGCTTTTCACACCACTTTAGCTACTCCAAGATCACCAAAACTCAGGTATTTTCAATCTTAGTCCTGAGCTTTATTTTGTAGCTCATTAAAATTCAGACTGGTGTTAGCTCCTTGTATATATTGGATCAATACTAGTATGTTCTGCATTTATGCTAATGGATGCATTATACTTATTTTAAGACTGTTGGGTTTGAAACTAATCAAAGGCCTCACAAAGAGCACAGTAATGCTGTGCAGGATTGGACCTTTAGATCAGGTAAACACAGATCACAGATTTTAGGGTGCTGAGCCATTAGATTTGCATTGGGGGAAGTAGGGAGTTTTCAGCACTCCTGAAATAGTTTGTACGTTTCAGGATCAAATTTGTGATAGCTGGACAAGAAGATGTTCACGTCTTTCTGAGATAAGTATATATGCACAGCTTAAAATTGCTGTGGTGTTAAAAAGCCACAAGGAATATTTTATTGTTTCAGAAACATTTTTCTTTGATTTGGCTACAATTTGAAACAAAACCACAGTAGTATCACCATGGTAATATATAATGGGATATATTTCAGAGAGAAAATAAGACATGTAAAAATTGCAGATTGATCACTCTGGAAGGTCCTGCACATTTAGGTCACTCATTGGCAGTTCCAGCATGTCAAAAAGCAGAACACTGCTGCAAAACTACACAAAACTCCAGAGCCATGCTGTGCCCTTCTCATGTACACTGCACTTGTTTTATATGCTGAAGACATCTTGACATCAATGGGGTGTTTTCAGAGCATAATATGTAATAGAAACCCATTGTAGAGCAAAGAGGAAGATGTGAATGTTGGAAACAGTTTGGCGGATGTTTTTCCGATAGTGCTTCAGAAGATCCAGTGCTCATCTTTTTTATTACAAATGGTGGTGTTCATCAAAGCAGAATGATGAGTCTCTGGCCCATTATGATTTTTGAGTAGATTGCCTGGAATTTGCATTTGTTCCCTTATTAAACAAGAGTGGGCGCCATAGTACAGAATCATCTTGCACCAGGGATGCCGCGTACTGTCCAGACATGCACAAAAAAAGACACAGATCTGTTCTGGCAAGCTTACAGTGTAAAGACCATAGCAGACAAAGGGTTAAGGATGAGAATGTACCAGATGATTCTGAACTTACAGCTAGAGCTTTGTTTGTCACACGCTGGCTGTTTTACTTGCAAGTAGTCAAGGAGAAGAAGGTTTTGCAAATGAGTAATTTAGACCACTTAAAGAATCACCACCAAAGATACCAGAAAGCCAATGATTTTAATATAAATTTGTAAAAAGGTGCGACTTAACAGAAGTCGATGGCAAGGTCCACTCTGTTACTTATTCAACATGAAAAAGCTGTACAAAGAGAAACCAAGTTACAACTAGATTGGAATGATTTGTTCATGGATGTTGAGGAGAGAAAGTAGGGGAGACCCTCCTGTTGAGTCACGAGGTTCAGAGTGGACTGAAATCCATCCTTAGTCCCAGACTTGGTCAACGGTTTATGACTAAGGTTAGGTAAGGAAAGTAATTGGAATGCCCTCCTGTTGAGTCACGAGGTTCAGAGTGGACCCCTTTTGCTTTCTAAACTCCTTCTCAGTAGAGGAGTCTAGGTGCAGCTGAATCCACTCTTAATCCCAGACTTGGTCAATGGTTTATGACTAAAGGGATAGGGTATTGGGGATTCTGGTGTAGTGCTTGGTGTAATTTTAGGATGGCAACAATCTGATACAAAATGACAGCAAATAAATCCACTAATGATATTGAGATAAATCACAGTATTAAATCATATAAAAGTTAGTAATATAATCAACCCAAAACTTACTAAGATTCCTTAATCACACATGTAGAGATAGAGATACATAAAGACATATAGAGAAAAGACATAGATATGTACAAAGGTACCTTTAAATATCCCCTCGAATTGAGTTGAATACTCTCATGCAATGCTTTGCATCACTCAACTAGTGAACAGCTGAGCCTCTGAGTTGATCATGAACTTGAGGGTTCATGGACTCTGAGAGGCATCCCACTCAGAGGGAGGTGCTGGTCGCAGCCTGCTGCAGTCCAGGAGAGTTCAAAGGGTCTTATTTGGGATCACCATTTATAGGACTGGGAGTTGATTGACTTTAGGCATCAGTAAATTTCCATCCTTGCCACAAATCATTTATTGGTAATTGCTAGAATTCTTGAAATCCCAGTGACGCTGGTACTGATCCACCTGAATCACGACTAGATAAGATATGCTCCAAGCTGTCTGGGGATGGTGAGTTACTCCCATCTACGCAAGAGTGCTTGGTACAGTCAAGGGGCTCTCTACTGCCAAACTCTCGGCTCCAAGGCTTACCGGGATGGGGTCGGGGGGAAGGTGGGAATGCACCACCACAGAAGGAAAAATGAGACTGGCTGCTATTTGCAGGCTACCTTATTAAGCTGACAGAGCAACTCATGGGTTAACCTGACAAAGGTAAGTGGTGAGGGAATGATCTGAAAGAGTATAAAGCTATAGCAGGCATTGACATTTTGTCCAAGAAGCAATGTGAGAGATCAGGGAGGAGCAGAGAAATGAAACCTATGGCAAAGAAAGCAGGAGGTGGTAGTGGAGGAAAGGCAAGCATCGATCTCTAGAAATGTTCAGCAAGTATCTAATGTCCATTTCTACTGCTGACTTTTCCTCGTTAAAACGGAAAAGCTTGGCAGAAACTGGTTACTGATCCAGAAATATCTGTGTAGCTTCTTTTCTCAGCTACTAGAACAAATTTCCTTAATAAAAGCCCCAAAGTAACTTGCAGTGCCCAGGCAGCTGATTTCCATTTCAGAGTTTTTATAGTTTGTCCCTATTTTAAGAGGACATGGTAGCTAATCTAGGGTTATCCACTTGCACAGAGTGCAGCTATAAATAGGAATGGAGGCAACAGTGTAGGTCCAGCCACTGCTACGTAGTTTGAGAGTAAGCTGAACAAACCTTTACTTGGAGAAATCAAAGGATATAGTCATAAACTGCTGTTGCAGGGGACAGACTAATGGTGTGCTAGTGATTTTTATTGCTTTAGGTTATAAGACCTTGAGGGACCTTATGGACTTCCCTTGGACCTGAAATATTTCCACAGTTCAGTGCTACCTAGTAGACATAGAATGGCAAAGATTACTTCTCCATCACCTTAAAGATAAATCTTGAGACCTTGGCAACCTTTGGGAGAACATATAATTGTCTTCCTAATTAAAATTGATTTTTTTTTCAGTGAATGTCCCCTTCTATTGCTATCCTAGCTGTATAACTGACTGTGTCTCCCTTACTACAACAGACATTTATGGTCACCAATTGACAGCATACTCAGCACAGTATGCAGTGTGTATGATACTGGCTTTGGCAACAGATCATAGTCCAATTAATCCCTTTGGAATATACATATCTCCTTAACTAGTGCTAAGAATGGCTGTGTGATGTAGTTTTCCTTGTTCATTGGACTGTACCTGTGCTTGTTTCAGGTGACATGTTAAGTAAAATTAACCACCAAGGGAGTAGGTTCCTCAGTCCTATTGTCAAAAGGAATTAGGTACCTCCCTCCTTCAAACTTCCTTGAAAATCTTAGGATTAGTAGTTTGAGTATGAATAGCAGTCTTGAATAAAAACATTTGCAGAACTGCAATGTTAGTATTCTTCATGGTTTTCATTGCTTTATTAGAGCTCTGAGGATATAACTTTATCTTCGCAACAGTCTGCCTTATGCTAATACTTCTGAAGAGAGTTGTAGTGGTGCAGGTTTTGTTGTGGGTTGGCCTTCAGCGTCTTCTATACTGCAGCAGAAGTAATAGATGTATCTATATTGTACATCTTACTGTACTTTAAAGGATAATAAGCGAAGCTCTTGTGCATGTTTTTGGGTCTGGCACTTTCTTAGGAGGAAACTGGGAAAAGAAAATAGAAAAAGGGAAATGTTTCTGTCTGTGAACTAAAGAGAAGTCGTTTGGGTACACTGAAGTATAATAAACATGATAGTTCAAAAGGCATTTTGGAGTGATACCTCAAAATACACTGCAAGTTTAAAGATAACGGAAAGTGTAGCATCAGAGGGGAAAAAAAAAAAGCCATAAGGAAACGCTTGCAAAAGTTTCATTGGGTGGAACTAAAAAAAGTCGAGTGACCTGAAGAGGAGTTTTGCTGTCACTGAACTTTTTTCCCTACTCTTCATGTGTAATACATCCTCTGACAGGTTGCAAATGTAACAACCTCCCGACAGGGGTCATCAGCAAGGACAGACCCTCTCCTCCTCAACTCTAAAAATAAAGATCTTGCTCACTGAGCCTAAGGAGCAATTCTCTATCTAGTAACTTAGTATCAGCCAGCAGAGCAATACAAAGGGAACACCCTGAACTACTGATTTATTCAGCTTGGAGGCTTGAACTTGACATGAGTAACCCAAGCGCAGGAAATGGGTTCAAATAAATGCTGGTGTTACAGAAGGCACCATGTTTTATGACATATGGGATACGAGATCAAGGGCTCTGGGGGCTGCTACCTTGGACTACCAGTCCTGAAAATTAAGAGCTTCATCACCAGTATTCATATTGTTTAAAACTGAGCAGGAGAGAGGATGCTGTGGATTACATGCTAGTTGAACAAGATGCCTTTTCCTTATCCTTTATTGTCTGAATGTTCCTTATTTTAGCATGACAGTAATTATTTAACCACTCTTCCAGGAAGTAGATTTGACATCTTCTTTTCAACTTGTAGTGAAAGCTATATCAGTACTCTCAGATGTAGGGCAGTGGAGGTGAGGGAGAAGTAACTCAGTAGCTTGGTTTAAACCTAACTGAACATATTAGTCATGAAATATTTAAACCATCAATATCACACATTGATGTGCAAAATGTTTAATTATGTATCATTTCAGTTATTATTCATGTTAGATCTTAGACCTTAAGATGTACATACATTTAAAAAATAGCTCGGAAGATGTATGAGGAGTGTAGAGCAGCATGAAAAATCTGAAGGCTGGCTGTATGCTTTCGTCTTGAAAGTATGTGTCAGAGTTGTTTTTTTCTCTTTTTTTTTTTTTTTCCTTCCCTAAATTACTGAATCCTTTTTCTAGGGCTCAGTGCAAACAATGTTTCTGCCTTTAGTAAATGTGTCTAGTAAAACAAGACCATTTCAAAGGAAAAGCGTCAAAGTTTTAAGCTTAATGTCTCTTCTGTTCTATTTAGGTCCATATGCTGTTTCAGTCACTGTATCTTAAGTGTGTATAACTGAGTGTCTTCCAGTATCGCATTAAGCAGCACGACTACCATCTGTCACAAATGGTTTGTTCTCTCTTCCCAACAGCAGAATTGTATGTACAGTGTCATGCTTCACATGTACGTGTCTGCTAAGTATTTTCTAGAGAAGGCAGAAGTGAAGTGGATTCTTTAGTGTGTGTACTAGAAAATGGTGAGGGCTGTATTTGGTGGCCCTTTGCTCAATGCCTGCTAATTCCCCATAGGGCAGTGGGATCTTTGCCTTCCAAGGGCACCTGATCACACCCACAGTGCTGACTACTGTGGAAATTTCCTCACTGTCTGTAGGACTGCTCATGTGAATAATAATCATAATGAGGGAACAGGCTATTTGGGTTCTGGGCCTGAATTCTTATGTTGCTATATTTTCATCACAATAATTTTAGAAATGCTGCTGTGAAAAGCACTCTACCTGTTTGTTTCTGTAGCTACCTGTGGTGCAACTGCATTGCCAAACCTTATGCTGGCAGTTCACAAGCCAAATGAAGGGGACAGATGAGCAGCAATGATGAGGAGAGTATTGAAGTCTTTCTTAAGTAGTTTTTAAAATATTGGAATAAAAAAAAAAATCAGACATGTTTACTCTTTATCACCTGTACAGTAATAAATAGTGAAAGGGGTAAAACCGCCAACTTCCAGACTGTTAGGCTTGAGATTAGGATTTGTTGACAGGGGCAGAATTGGGTCCTGCTGTATTAGCAGCTTTGTTCAGTCGTTCATATGCAACAGTAGTGTCGTGCAGTGACTACCAAAATGAACGCTAATGAAGGCATCTCTTGTTTTCTTAGAGATTAACACATTACTTTCTTCTCATCTTTAAAAAGTATTCAGAAAGACTGGATTGCTGATGCCTATATCCAGTTTCATCTTTCAATTAGCGATTTGCTTTTTCTCACATTCCGAGTGTTAGTGGAATTAACCTAAGCTTATTATCACTGATGGACTGATCTTTCTGTGAAGCCTAGAAAGCAAGGCTGCCATATTTCATCTGAAATTTGTATGCACATTTGTGTTGTGATTGGATTTCAGAAGTCTGTTTTAAGGCTTAAACAAGCTCAACTTCTCAGATGTTTCATAGATTTCAGCTGCAGCAACAGCATCTGTGTAAAGTAAGTTTTAGATGTATTTATCTGGAGACCTAAATTGTAACTTACAGGTAGTTGTTGGATGTGGTTTGAAACTTCAAGTCTGGTATTGCTATTTTTGTCTTTGAAATGGCTCTCAGTGGCCATCCAATGCAACTGCTGCTAGCGCAGGTTGTATACTTTGAGCAGTGTGACAAACTGCGGTGCCTGCATGTCTTACTGCCCCCTCTGTAGGTGTGTTATCTGCTGTAGGAGTAAAACTGCGTTATTATGGACTGTTCGTGTCACAGTACAACCCTAACTCCTCTTACCTCTGTGCTGTGTCTCAAGCTGCCTCCAGAATCCCTTCAGGTTCTGCAGAGACTTCAGGTGAAAATACAGACTGAGTGGCACAAATTAGCCTACCTTCAGCGCTTTAATTTTCTCATCTGGGGGGATAGTGAGATTTTCTCCTCTGGGGGGATAGTGAGATCTCCTTGTTTGTTATACACCTCACTGGAGCAAAGTAAACCCTTTCTTCTCAGGTAACAATAAAAGTGAAACAATCCGTGTAAATGATGTGCCCGCAAGCTGCCTGCAATGCAGCTCTGCAAAATATTATTTGTAGATTGTATTTGTAAACACAATCTGTGTTCTTTTGCACAGGCGGCCTTACTTGCACATCCTACCACTTTGAAGCATTGGATAGATTTAACCACATTAAAAAGTAGTGTTTTAGAGAAATTTACATCTTACCTCTATAATCTACACCATTTCACAATGAAGTGGCACTTTCTTATGTGCCCAGGCAAGATGTCTAGCTTCTAAAATCTATTCAGAATGGCTGCACTGCACACCAGTTGCCAGCTTGCAAAGCTTTTCTGAACACTGTTGTGGCTCGAAAGGATTATTTATTGAACAATCGAGCTTGTGAAATCTTCCCAAAAGCTGCAATGCAAAGCTGTCACAAGCATGATTCTAGCAAAAATTCTTTACAGAAATGTGATCCTTCAGGAACAAACAGGGCATTCAGGCCCCACGAGCCTTGTAAGAGCACTTTCCTTCCCCATGAGTAAGATGACTAACAGAAACATGCTACACAGAAACAATGCGATTTTCTATTGCCTTACAGACAGTTTTCTTACCTACCGCAGTAAAGTGCAAGTATAAAACATTTTTGTGATGGAGGCATTATGTCTATTTGTGCCCTGTCTACTCAAAGGTAGTAAATGTATAGTGCACCAAGGAGAAGGCACTGGAGAAAATGGCCTAAGAGCTTGACTTGTGAATTCATGTGTGTATGGTACATGATGGACGTGCTCAACAAGCAGCGAAAGCAGCACATGTTAGCAATAGCTATATAGGTGTTTTAACACTTTTCTCCTTGATTTCAGATGTGTTACTGACAGCTGGAGATGTCTTATTCTCAGGTATTGGAGATGGTTAGGACTGTTCCTGCTTTTAAGGAGGTATTGTTGGCTGTAGTAGACAACACATGTCACTTTAAACCAAAGCAATTTTTGTACTTCATTTTTTCCTTACTTTGTCTTGGCAGTGGTATTTTAAGAACAAGTAGCACTTCATCACAACGAGAAATGAAATAACATTATGCTAGGCATGGAGTCCACAAGTATTTTTTGATACTGTTAATTGGAATTGTTCCGTTTTACTTCACTTGGCCCAGGACTTGGCCCCTACTAAAAGAGCTCTGAGATAATCTGGGCAATTGTAGGCTTTGACTAATCCTGAGATTAATTTAATTTATACACACAGTTCCAGTTGGAATGCAGGGGACAGAAAGTATTAGAAATTGTGCCAGCCAGGGGCATTTGGTGTATCTTGTTTTCTTTTGTGTGCCAACAAATGATGTGTTAGAGATCTAAAAATACAAAGTGCTGATGTAAAAAACAAGAACACAGAAGGTGGAGCATAGCAGGTGACTGCCTGCTGCAATTTTTACACAGGAAGGGTGGAAGGACCAATATAGATGCAACTCTGGGTTTATCAGATATATGCCATCATAAAATCCCGACAGTACACAGACCTGTAAATCTCTACATAGCAAGTTAATCTCTTGGTGACAACTCAGTTGCATGCTCCACTCAGTGGTGCTAATTATACCATGTATGGCAGTAAGTCTATGCAGCAACGCTCCACCGTCGGTCAAACTGGAGCATGAGATGTCCCTAGGTCTGTCAGTTTGGCCATAGATACAGGGAGGACCTTTTCACACGTAATATAAAGTCACAGTTGTATTTGGTGAGATTCCACCCATGGGGACAGTGGAGGAAAAAAGAGGAAAGACAAAGCCTGCCAATATTTTTAAGCTTGCTAGGCTAAGAAAAAAACTGTATTCTTAAGTATAATCTTCCTTTTGCAATTATAAAACAGGTTCCCTTAGCAGGAAGAGTGTGGAACTTAATATGCAATTCTTAAGGGAGGAAAAGAAAAAAAAATAAAGGAAAATAATGTTTATTCCCAACACCCCCCAACAATCAAACTGACTTCTGTACCTATGCATGCATTTTAAGTGGGCAGTTTCAGTGCTTGTGTGATATACTCAGGGCACAAAATTAAGCTGAGATGCAGCAGAGCATCTGCCAGAAGGAAAACTAGGGGGGTGAGTGGCAAAAAGCCTCTAAGCTCGTGGGAGGGGTGGCAGTGTTGCTGGTTTGCTGGAGTTCAGAGCTCTGGCAACCAGCATACGCTGCGGTGGCTCTTGCCAAAAGCAGGAAAGGAGGCAACAGAGGGGCGGTGAGTTGGATGCCCTGGAGAGTGACATTCTTTTGTGTCAGAAGTGGTCAGTATTTTACCAGCTGAGTTCCATAAATTGGCCCTGGGCTGTCAATGCTAGTGCCAGCTGTTAACTTTGCAGCAGCCATAATCTCAGCAGGGACAAATAGGGGAAGATGAGCATAATGAACTGCTCATCTTTATGAATGCTGGGATCCAAATGATCAAAACAGATGTACAGTTTCCAGGTCTTAGCTGCACTGTCAGAATATTCCTGGTTTCCTCTTGCATAGTCATCCATAATGAAAAGAAAACAAGCAGATTTGCCTTTCTCTTGGGTCTGTCTTTATTGCTCACTCAACATTAATTACAGAATATTGTTGGAGTAGCAGACTGGCAGGCATCAGCACCCTGAACAGAGTATGTCGCTTACTCCTGCCAGTTCTGCATGTAGCGTATAGCTAAAATTATCCTCAGTACAAGCATAGCATTGACATGGTCATGTAAGAAAGCATTATTTTTGTCTGCCCCTTAACCAATTTAAGTTATCCCACAAAAACATGTCATGTTGTAAGGCATGGGAAAGAAAAATGAGTGAAGGCTGCCATTTTCCCATTGAAACTATAAAAAAGGAGGTAGGGAGACAAAGTGAAAAAATGTTTAATTCAGATCAGTTAACTCAATGATTTCTTATATTTTCATGTTAAGGGAATTGTAGAGGGCAAAAAAAGATGACACAGTGGAAATATATGCCTTTAAAAATATTTGGACACAAAAAGTCTCTCATGATTTATATGTGATTTGCAGGTTCATCAAAATGACTTTTATACTTAGTGTTGCCTGAAGTGTTTGGGGTCATTAGGGACTTTTCAGCTTATCAGATAAATCCTATGTATTCTGCCTTGCTGTTTGACTATAGCATTTTTTAAAAGACTTGTCAAGTCAATGGGTTACCACATCCCTAAGGCAATGCATTTAATAGTTATAAAGTGCTGTCCTTTGCTAAGTGAAATACCGAGTGCTAAGAAGGGTATACAATTCTGAAGTCATAAGCGAAAAGATGAATTCTAATATATTTCTCATGTACAACACGCATAAGAAATTCGGAATACTGCCCGTTTTCACTCTGCCCAGAATGATAAGCATATTGCTTATTAAATATTAATATTATCAAGCTTATGCATTAAGTTACAAGCAGAAGTGACTCAAAAATCAGGGCATCTTGAATCTTAGACTTTCCAGTTAATTGAAACCTACCGTCACGCAAATGGTATGACTACCACAATTTCCTGGTGGACTTCAAGTCATGTTCCAAGGGAATTCATCCTCTCTGTTTGGCTCTAGGCTCCCCGAAAAGGCTCAGGTTATTGACAAGGACTTAGTGTAGCCTGTGCTGCCTGGTGCCATCCTCAGCAAGCCACAAAGCCAGCTGCCATGGAATTAGACATTTTTAAAGCCTTAATACCCATTGACAGAAACTTGCACAATTCTTAAAAACTTTGCTTCTGCCAACCATTAGATAGCAGTGATGAATATGAAACTCTCCAGATTTCTGTCTTTAGGTGACTGATGTTTAGTAACCAGCCTTAAAGCAGCTGATGAGAACTGTGCGTCTCTGAGAACTGACATCTGCAACAACAGCACCCTGTGGCCTGCCAGGTGAGTGGCAAGATATTGGCAGGTACCTTGCAAGTCAGAAGCTCCACAGTCTCTAAGATCAAGTATTTGTGTGGAATTGAAATCCTCTGGTTTTCAAGGGGCTTCTGTTGGGGTTTTTTCCATAAATCGATGAGAGAAAATAGTCTGAGCTGCACAATATTTCTTTTTTCTCCATTCTGTTTTGCTTTCCATATAAAAGCCTGACACACCGGGAAAATTATTTTAAAGCACTTTTCTCACCCAGAACCAGGAGCAACATAGCAGAGAATCAGGACTCATTTTCACAAAGGGGATCTTGTTTTTTAACTTCCCTGTGCCTTGTGTCATTTTGTTGGCAATGTGAAAAAAACTTTAAAACTTGAAATAATTTAAAATCTGTTAAATTAGAAATAGCAATTATCCTGATCTTTTGTGGGTATCTGCTGGCTCAGTTTAGGAAGTAAAATCATTAAAACTCCCTCCTGCAGCCTGTTGAGAGAAAGGATATTTGGTGGGTGTTGAATTTCATATGATTCAGCTCAGTCTTGAAAATTGGCAAACCTTTTATTCTCAATTAGATTTAACATCTGCTTTCAATACCTCATTCTTCATAGACCTGACTTTTAATGGAACTTGGAAACAAAGCAAACACTGACCTCCTCAAGTAGAGATAGCTGCTGTCCTTCATAACGTAGCAAAAGTCTCAGACGGAACCACTGTCTTTGTGGGTTCAGCTGAGCAGTTCAGAAGAATGATCTTTTGGCCCAAAATACCACAAATAGCATTAGAGAAGAGTAATGTAACTACCATATTGTTCAAGTCAAGCATGCAAGAAGTTACATGGAAATTCCATCAGACTTTAATGCATTCTCTTAGTAGTTATCTAAGATAAAGTTAACCAGAGCACGGATTATGTTAAGGCAGTGCACAGAATGAATATTACTTGTATTTTTGATACCCTGCCAAGTCAGGATATCCTGCTGTGTGGTACAGTGAGTTTTTGGCTGTGCATGGCCTATTTTTCTCTGCTTTCCTTTGCATTTATACTAGACGTAAATTTCATATCTGTGACTTCCTCTGCTGCATTATATTCAGTCTTAACATTTCACTTTTTGTCCGTTTGGCATTACCGTCTGACACTAACTCCACTGGAAGGACCCATTTTACTTTTCAAGACTGCATGATTAAAATTTTGGTTAGCATCCTTTTTCTTTTGCTTTGGTACATGATACTCCCTTTTAAACTCCTACCACCTTTATTTAAGCTTGCCCAAATCAAAGTCATTGGACTGTCAATAAATTTTAGCTCCTCTAAAAGGAAAAATGTAGACAGAAAAGATGTGACGAGGGCTTGGGAAGGTTATGAGATTTGACAGCGTGGAAATTGAGTTTGTGAAAATTGTTCTAACTTTTTAATGCTACTTGATCTTCTCCAGAGGTTATTTATAACACATGGAATCCTGTAGAGATTACAAACTTGGCACATCTAGATTTTACTCAAGACCAAAAGTAGAAATGACTTATCTCCTAGATAAAGCTGTTCTCACAAGGTGTCCAGCACAATTTTAGAAAAGTAAGAAATTCAGTTTAGCACAGATACACTTTTAAAATGCATCTTCAACTTAAAGCACTTGAAGGATATTTATTCTAACAGTATAATCTTTATCTGGTTCATTCTACTATCAAAAGAAAACAGGTTTTATCTTGGAAGTTTATTGTCTAAATAGACAAGAGACAGAAAACAGAAGAATGTGAACATTATTTTGCAGATAGGGATGTAACAGACCGCTTTCTGTGCCCTTATTTTTCAAGACTAAGTCTTGACAAAGAACCTATTTTATTTTATTTATACTGCCACCAAAATTCTCAATATTTTTGTAGATCAGATGATGACACAGTAGAATTTTTATTTTTAATCAGACAAGTAATAAGCCACATACAAAGAAACCCATTAAATATCCGGGATTAATCCCTATCTGTTTTCATCGACTGTAATGAGTGTCTACTATTGATTTCACAGAGTTTGGTCAATAAGTGATGTCTTGCAAGTTACCACTCCCAAAACCCAGTAAAGTTTAATTCATAGACAAATGTACTTACAAGTTTTTTATGGTTTTATCTTTTTAGAAGACATTCAGATGTCTTCTAAGCCCTGTCTTTCTCCTTATATTTCATTCTTGTGTAATGAAACCTGTCCACAAGCATTCACTTAACTATTTCAGAATTCTGCTTGCCTGAATTTAATATCTGAAATTACACAAATGGAAACCGTCATAAAGTTATTGCAGTGGTGTTCTGCATGTGCAGAATAGCCTTCATCTGTTTTGATATTTTGTTTAGCCTTTTTGAGATGTCTGCATTTCCTCAGTGTACACTTTACATATTAAAAAGTTTCTGCTGCTGTTGAGTTATGAGGCATTATATGGCATTTAGTAATTAAGGTAATATTGTTGCTGCTGGAAAAGTGAGAAAATATATGGGAAAGAAGAACCCAAGATTAATTCAGAGGTGCTATTTTCTTACTACCTATGGTCACTTAAAACCTTTTTTCCAGAGGGCGCATAGTCATTGCGTTCAAAATAAAATTATACTGGAAAAGTAAGATGGAATTTGAACTTCCATCCTTTTGGATTGCATGGATCTATCCTTTTTCCTAAATCAGGTACTCTGGGAAATTCAGAGGCCAGACTTGAGCTTTGGGACCACTCCTTTTCCAGTGGTCCACAACCTCTAGCTGCACTGTGCACTGATACCTGTTTCCTATGGAATTCTGCTTTGGAACTGAATTGCAGGTTGGAGTAAGCTCTGCCTGAAGCTGCCTATGCAGATTTTTCTGGAGTGTAATGAAGTGTGGACATACTCTGCTGCTGTTCTCCCGGTTGGTCCTCCATTCTCTACTTAAGATTTCTGTGTCCATGAAACATTAAGATCTCTATCAAATTTGGTTGAAATCAGGCAATGTGTCCAAAATTCTTAAAGACAGAGGCGTAAAGACTGTATGAATGTATGTGTCTCTCCTTTGGGAAACAAAGCTATAGCATCCTTCCTGATATGTCAGGTAGTGAGAAATTGAGCCTATGTTGCTGGGGTGATAAAAACTCCATAGCCAACACTCACAGTAGCTTATGGTACAGACTGTGTAAAGCAGATGAAATCCATACCTCTTCAGCTCCTTTAATTCAGGAGCTGATCGTATCCCGGGAGTCCTCTCCCCTCATCTACGGCACTGGGAATTGATCATGCAAAATTGCGAGGGTGTACTCTGTACGTCCCAGTTTCACTACTGACTTTTTTTAATCTTCAGGGTGATCAGGTCTATTATTACCGCTCATCAATTTCAGCTGTTTCATTTTTGTAGGGTTTTTTTAAGTGACATTTTAATATACTGCAGCTTAAAACAGTAATCCTAAAATCTAGCAGAGCAGCCGAGAGTGGGGATTTGTCTGAAGAGATGTATTCATTACAGAAATCATACTTCAGGTGTGAGGGTGACATACCTTTCTCCTCTCTTTGTGTGTTGCAACAGTAGTAAGCTACCTTTCGGAGGAGGGCCAGGAAATACAGGCTTTGGGGTACAAACTAAACATGTGAAAGAGGAGGAGGAAAAGCTGCACACTAAGCAAGCACAGATGGCGTGGCACTGTGGGACAGCAGGGCTTGTTGGAGGCAGTGTTAAGTAGACAGTTTGGGAACTTGCTGTGAGTTTTAGCAGCTGATTCAATCAAGCCACCTGCACATAGCCTGGTTCCACCTTGTTTTGCCTACTGCAAATTAAGAAGTAGAGTGGTTACTCTGGAAGCTTGTATCTGAAGTATCTGTGCATAGCTATTAATACAGCTTAAGTGCATGTATACATGCGTACATGTATATAAAATATATGATTAAGGGTATGCTATAGAACATAAATAGGGAATTTGTCTCCTTTTTCACTTCACCTTCTGATCTGACCCCAAGATTCTATTTTTCATGCAGTGATGTAAAAACGCTCAAGACAAAGAGATTAAAAAACTTTTAGGTCATGATTATATTGATTTTGGTTTTGAAATATTAGAGACTAGTAAGCTAGATTTGTGTATGGCATGATCATAAAACTGTAAAATGTCTTAGAAAAGATCAGTGTATTTTGTTACCTCTGAATATATTGCTGAGTTTCAGAAGCAAGGACAAAATAATGATTTGTATAAACTGAGCTCTTCTCTAGTAATTTGGATAAAAATTTGGCTTCTTCCCTCTTCGTAAGCTCCCAAGTGGATTGATTTTCTTCTAGAGGGGTGCAGAGGATTAAAGGTTTATTTCTAAGAAATTACAATTGGCTTTTTGGACACTTAGTATGCTCTAGAGACATTAATATCTAAACTATTCAGGGATAATTGCATTAGTTGTCTTTTCTCCCAACTAAATTATTTGAGTACATTAACAGTCAATTTTGTTTTGACAGGGCATGAATTTCTACTGATAGGAATAGAAAGCTTTGTATTATCTCAAGCAAAACATCAGTCTAAACTTTCAATTCTAAGAGTATGTCATTGGATCAGGGACTTTGTCGATGATATATTGCAGATGGGAGAGAGAGATCTCATTTTAGCAGTAATGGGAAGCAGTGGATTTAGCAACAGATAAACCGTGTTTCTAGCTGGAAGTGTCGCATTTAACCCAATAAAGCTTCAAACCACAAGCCACTCCTCCAAATTAGATTGTTAATTTTTAATGCATGTAGCAATTACTGATATGACAGATAGTAGATCTGATCCTGCTCCCATCAAACTCTGTGGGAGTTCAGGCATTCATTTCACATGGGGAGACAGCAGGTACAAATGCAGTTAAGTTAACAAGGCATGATGTATGCTATCGACATATGTTTTCATCCACATATGTGAATGCCAGTAATATGTACCATGTGGGTTTTGACGTTAGAATGTTGTTTTGAACCAATCTAAAAATCAGTTTAAGAATGGGTGGGTATGTTTGACACAGTAATTCCTTGTTTCTGATTGAACTGCATGTGAAAATTTCAGGAAATTCACTTTTTGTTGACTACAAGCAGCACGCACAGCACAGCTCAAATTTGAAGTGGATCCCATCTTTATGCTGCCTACATTCGTGCTCGATTCGGTGTTTTTCAATCTTCCATCTCTTTGACAAGATGATTTTCCCTTCCTAGAATAGTACTTTAACTCATTCTTTCACAATTGCCCGTTCTTGATGTTTTCCTTTTGCCTCATCTTCAGATGCCAATGGCAGCTCTCTATCCTATAATCTACTTCCACGTTTTTGGAATACAGACAGTGCCTTCTTTCTTTTTTATTACAAAGAGTTACTCATAATGGTCACCACTTTCCCTCTCTGATGTCCAGAAGACCAGCCCTTTCCTGACCTTGCAGGTTCATCACCCAAAGATGTCATTCAAATAATGCAATTTAACTGCTAACAAAGTGAACTATTCTGAGAGCTGTTATTTACTATGCTGAGCAGCTGCTTCTCAAATCTGAAAGTGATGAAAATATGAGTAGTCCATAAGTTTTGCTCCTCCCTCCCCCCACAGATCCAAAACAGAAATGGAGAAAATAATGTAGTGTTAACTTTGTTTCTGTTTTGTCAAAGCAACTACAAGGCAGAAACCACACCTGACCTGAATAGAAAACCTGAGAATAGAATACCTGAGTAGAGTTCGACATAGAAAGGTATATACTCGGTGTTCACGTAACTCTGAGGAGAGATTGACCGCTATGAACCTGCGGAGACTCTTTAAATTCATCTAGCACTAGTCTTTAACCTGTTATTTAAATACTGCTGCATGTAAAATAAAAGTAAAAATAGTCACTTCCCCTTTTGTTAAGTGGTCTTTGCTAATACAGGATAGGAGGCAAAAATTAGGGAGTATCACAACAGTAGTTGATATTCTTTGTCTGAAGCAACAATTTTGTGCAGTAAGAATGAAAAATAATTGCATAATTAAAACTGTATCTTCTTGCACTAGGAAACAGGATCAATGTTGTATATAATTTGGCAAATTCCTGTTTGGAAGCATTAAGGATGATTCATCCCCAGCTGAGCTAATTGCTTGTATTCTGTTTGCAGTCAGCAAAGACAAGACACTGCTACCTCCATCCCCTTTTAAAGGACCAGAATGTTTGCAAAGCTGGTAGTATGGCCAATTCCCAACTCCTGAATATTTATTGCATTGCAAAACTCTGTTGCAGATCTTAGTGGATGTGATTAACAAATTGTGAAAATCTTCTCTTAAGAGCTTTTATATTTTTATAAACTGGGATTATATTGTTTGCAGTGTCTTATACGGGATGGGTAGTGTCAATGGAGTTTAATTGTGATTGATCAGTTTTTAGTTGAATGTAGATATAACTAGCAGCTAACTGATGAGCAACAGATTGTCAGCTGCTTCTTTTACATAGGAGAATAATATAACTTTTTACACTAAAGTAAAATTTGTCATAGAGAGACTGACGTTGTTTCATACTGTGAACTTTTCAAAGCGAGCTTCTGAGGACTGCTAGGCAAACTGTTGCTCCACTGTACGTACAAATTCTGTGTGTCTGGATATATGACTGAATGTAGCATATTAGTTCTGAATATTTTAAGAGTAAAAAGTTGTTTTAAATCCTAGATCTAAATTCAGATCTGGATGTGAATGTTTGAGGGGTACTTGGAACTGAGATTTTGTTTGGAGCCCCTCTCACACTTGTAAATTAGTGATAGAAATTAGAGAAGTGCTCCTTTTTAAGGACTAGATCCAAAACCCTGGGCATATGCTTTTATAATAAAAGGTAGGGCTGTGTTGTGGCAGCTCTTTTTAGGCATTAGTTACCATTGAATTCACTGTGAAATTCTGCATAAAATATGATAGCATGCTGTGGCATACAGCATTTGCTGGGATGGGGTAGAAGAGTATGGAGAAAACACATTAGAAATGCAGCGGGTAAATGAAGTTGACATGCCACATGGGATATTTTGAACTACACTTCACATTTCAGAGTAGAAAAATCAATGTAACGGGAAAAGAACTTTTACAAAATTAGTATCAGGGGCTGATCACTCTTGGAAGCTCTTTTTGGTTTCTGTTATCTAACTCCCAGCATATAGTGAGGAAGGCTTTTTCTGTCTGTAATGTATTCTGCTGTTTTCTTTATAGTGCAAGAACAGCTGTTGAGCAAAAATTCTGCCTTTGGCAATATCTGTTAATTGATGTGTTTCCTCAGAAAAACTGACCCACAATAAAACCAAACAAACAAAAAAAAAAAAAAAAAGGAAGGAATGTACTGAAAGGTATCTAGTTTCTAAATATATTAGGTATATATTAGGTGACCCAAACTTATTAAAAGTATTTATGAAAATAATTTTGTTGCCGTTGTTTTGTCAGAGGCATGATCCTCTGATGTGTGGTTAGTGTTGACATTACAAGTAGGTCTAAATGGGTCACAGCAGCCACCTGGGTTCTGCTGCTGTCTGAGATGGGGGTGTCTGTGGCAGGTGCCAGGGAGGGGAGGAAGCTGCAGCGCTTCAGCTCCTTCCTCTCTGAGCAACCTGTGCCAGCTGGTAGCACATGTGAATGGATGGAGATGCTTGTGGTGGGCAGAGCCACAGGAAAGGAAACCGGTGTTCGCTGGGTATCTGATTTTTCAGTTGTCCACATCCTTGCTAGTAAAAGCTGTTTACTGTGCAGGGGAATTCCACATGCTGGAAATGGATGCTTGCATTACGTCGTCTTATTTGCCCTCCAGCTAGTTCAAAATTGTCCTCTATATTCTGTTTTCCAGTGATCTGCTTTGTCCAATTTTAACTGACCCAAATAACCAGGCTTTCATTTTCCTCTATTTTTCAATCCAGTTGTCCTAAACCTTAGCAGCTGTTTCCTGTGCCTGATCTGAATTTGCGTTTTCTTAATTTTGTGGTATAAATGGGGAAGGGGGTGAATAGAAACAATTGATGATAGTTTGTGGGGTTTTCTATCTTTCTGATTTTTTACTTAGAAATTAAGAATAGTTTGCGTTATTGTCATCTTGTCACAGCGCTAATTCTGCATCCACTAAGACACTTGAGAAACTGAATTAAATAATCTGATTTGGTTCACGTTCTCTCCGGAGCAAGACAGCAGGCTATGTCTTGACTGCAGCAGCACACAAGCTCTTGCAATACCTAATCAGGAAAAGGAAGAACCAGAAAAACTGTTCTTGTGAAATTCCTCTTGCAATTTTGCTGATAAAAGTTGTTCAGATAAGCTCCAGATAACCATCCAAGCTTATAAGTGCTCATCTGCACCATCTCCAGGTGGTTTTGAGGTTCAGTCATCACTAATGAAAAGATGTGATTGAAAGCAAAAGAAGATATGAAATGCCCTCTCCTCTAAACTAGTAGCTATCACTCACTGTAACAAAACACTGCAGATAACACAGCTGGCCACTTTTCTCTATCCTTTGCTTAAGGTCCAAGAATATAGAGTGAGACATCTTACTGACTCTACTGTTAAAAATGAAAGTAATTCGTTTTTATCATTACTGAGCAATAATTATTCATTTAAGTGTTGGTAAAAGAGGATCACAAAATTCCAAGTTGATGGAAGAAGTTCAGAGCTTTTCAAAGGGCCATGAAGTCTCATGCAGAAATTATGTCCTGTGAAATATTTGGCCATGGGAAGTTCAAGTGTCACCCAGCTGTAATTACAGCCTTGGTTTCTGAGAGGTTTATAATTCAGCAGCAGACATGATGCCAGCATAAACTGAGCATGCTGTACGGGGCACGACTCTAAATAAAACCTCAGTATTTTTCTTTCAGATTTGTTCCTAAGGATGTGTGGGAGCTTTTTTATTTGCTTGTTTTTTTAATGACAGATACTTTCTTTCATTATTTTGTATCTTACCATTAGAAAATCCTCTAAAGAAAATGTAGGCATTTAAATCTGGTCTTGTCTTATGCCTCCAGGAGATATATCTAAAATTATTTAATGTCTTTAAGTCACCTTTGTACATTCTGGTATTAAAGATTTGGATCCACAGATTCCGGCTGTTTCCTCAAAAAGAACCCGATTCTTGCCCTGCCTATGGGTTGCGCTGCAGACAGAGCTCACTATAGTGACATGCCTTCCAGCCGGCTGTATCTTTCCCTGAATTACCATGATGCTGGAATTTGCTGTAAAAATGAGATCTCCCAACACTCTGCTGTGCCATGCCCTTTCAGCAGGGAAGGAGTACGTCCCGAACACCTGACTGGAGTCTTTAGCCATGAAGTGACTGCACAGAGCAACTCTTAGGCATTTGCAAGTACTGTTGCTGGGGCGGGGTGTTACCACCTCTAGAACTGCTTTACTGAAGAAAAAGCTGTAACCTTTCTCCTTTTTTGGCATTACATGTTGTAGAATCTGTACCCCTCGCTTGCCCTGTTCTCTCAGCCCTGCAGAGCAGAGGATAGTACTGTATTAGACCTTGTTAAGGGTGGATTCCTTCAGCTATGGCTCAACAGGCTAGTTTTATGAACACATTAAACAATAAATGACTCCTGATCAATTTTTAATTGGATTCTCTTCTTGCTATGGTTTTGTGACAACATATTTATTAGATGGAGCCACTTTCTGCTACTTGGGAACAAAGAATTTTCTTCTCAGATTCCTCTGTGAGTTCCTTCTAACATCCAATGAAGTAAAACAAAATCGGGTTCCAGTTTTCTAAGCAACTGTAGCTAAAATGTTTCCTTAAGTTGGCCCATCCGTCCTACTCATGTCACTTACCACTTTTCCTCCTCTTGATTTTCTTCTAATGAGGAGGGATTGAAAGTTACTCATGGTTGAGATTCTTTTACTACTTCTTTGAGAAGTGGCACTTCTCAATCTCTTCCCAGAGCATGATAGTATTTTCAAAGTGTGTCTATTATCGATTTTCCATTTGAAATATTTCAACGGTTATACACGCTTGGGGATTTAGAAAAAGTCTCTAAATGAGTCTGTAAGGTTGTCAGAGAGGATAATTATCGTCAGCTTCATCTCCCCATGGCATTTACCTACTATGGTAACAACTACTGGAAGAGTTGTGCTCCATACTAGCGTGCCTGGGAAACTGGAGGAGGACAGCCCCTCTGTAGTGGTGTGCTCCAAAGCACTGAGTACCGAGAAACCATGGTGGAAAGCATCTGTCTTTAAAGCTTTGCTTGCTAAGTGAAATACCATGGAAAGATATGGGTAAATTCTCTAAAGGCTCTCTATTAATATTTATCTTTTTTAATTATCTCACATAAATGATAACTGTGGGTACAAATGTGTGCTCTTTTTGGGTTTGTTTTGGGGTTTTGTGTTGGGGTTTTTTTGGTCCAGATTCCCTATTTTTACATTCTGACAGAGATGCTGTGTGGGGGTGTAAAGGTTTTATGCAGCCTTTGTCTTCCCCTGTTTATCTGCTCCTCCTTGGAATAGTTCTGACTTCAATATGAGGTTTGAGGCTGTTCCCAGTAGTGTTTGGATTTATCGGATCCTTTCTGGGCTGCTGGATTTCTGAGCTCTTCCAAGCAGTTTGTCAAAATGCTCTGGGAAAACAATTTCTCTAATTGCACTTATTCTTAGGTTTTGGCCACTACTGCCAGCATTCAGGAACTGAAATCTATACTGTTCTTTGTTGGTTTTTTGTTAATGTATGGTACTAGACTTTTTTGAGTATCGTAACTTTCTAGAACAGATCTAGGCTGCAGAACTTAGGAATGATTCTAAGTGCAATATCTCTCATGTAGCACATAGTGTAAATATGTAGACTTCTATGCACCCAAGCATAAAAGCAGAAACAAATTATAAGCAGACATTTTAGGTACCTTCTAACCTCCAGTACTCAGATTTAGGAAAGCAATGCTTCAAGAAGTTGCCAATCGGTTAATGCAGAGAGACATACATTAGATTAATGTCACAACTTGTGCTCAGAAATACACATCAAAAATATAACAGTACAAGTGTTCTTGTGCCAAAAAGAGAATATGTAAGTGGGTCTGCAACTGGGCAAGACACGATGTCTTATCCCGTGAATATTGTCATGATTTACAAGTGTTCCGACTCTGTTTTAGTATAAAACCCTGAACTTCAGTTCCCTATGTTTCAAAAAGAACCCAAATCACCAGATATCACCTCTTCTTGAGGTACTGAATATTTAAGAGACAAACCCATCTTCATGGAAAATTCTTGATTGTTATGTTATAACGTGGTGATTTCCAAAGTAACACAAAGTTAAAAATCTGTATTCAGAGGCACGCATATGCTGGTTTCTCCATGGAAAAGCAAGAATAACAATGCGTCTCAGACTTTGTTATTTTGTATAATTTTAATTTTTTTTTTTTACTTTATGAGAAGATTTTCATTTCTGTAAAATTTATTTTTGTATCAAAAGCCTAGCTCAATGGCATACAATTGAAACAGCTAAAACCTCCTGTTTTTCAACTGAAAAGTAGCAGCAACATCAGCAACACTATATAGCAGGCATGTGCAGACAACACTGACAGCGTGCTTTGTTAGGAGGGAAATAGGATAGATGGCAAGATTGTATTAGGAGTTTAGATACCCCTAAGTGTGCCTCTGTCTCTGAGTCTGATCAGTGACACAGGGACAAAAATTAACCTGTACTTTTTGAAGCCTGGTGGTTAACAACTGATGAGGAGGAGGAGAATCTAGCATGGAGTTGCTGGTACAAGACGGCTGTGAGACAGCAGTGAGACCCCTGGATGCATCAGGCTGTGTATTCCTAGTACGTCCAGAGAATGGGTTTAGCACTAGTGCCTAAGGTACAGTTGCCCTCTCAGCTCCCTGTGACTCTGGTCATCCATGCCTTCAGGTAAAAGACAAACTAGAGCAGCTGCACAAGGTGTTGCTACAGCACAGAGGATACCTCCCCTTTGTAAGGAGGCTGGAGAAGCTTATGTGATACAGGGTAATGAAATGAAGGCAACAAGGGAAAGAATAACACTACAAAACACAGTTCAGAGTCTATTCCAGGAAAGAAGAATTTGCACCACGTAATGGTGGTACGAGAATAAATAAATCTGAATGGACTATCAGTAGTTTTAGATTGGAGATTAATAGAGGGCTCTTAAGCTCAAGGATGATTTTAGAAGAGCTTTGTCAGGGATCGTGGCAGTGGGAAAAACGCCAGCGTTTGGCAATACAGCAATCTTAGGCATTGGCTTGGCAATTTTAAAAAGCAAGACTTTGCTTCAGCCATGTGCAGTGAGACTTATTATTAAACTGCAGTTCAGATTTGATTATTTTCTTGTTGCTTTGAAGAATCAGTGTAAGTGTTAAAGTTTAGTGAATGGCTTTACACAGAATCGAGTAGTTTTAAAATGAGATTTATTTCACTGTCTGATTTACAGCTATTATAACTTAGGTGAGATGTTAACAATATTGCTAAACGATATTAATGTAGCTTTAATTACAGGTAAAGAATGCATACCTAAAAATACTTGTTCAATTTTATTTAACTTCTATTGTTATGTCTTCGTTATTGCTGACCAAGAGGTACCCATCGAATACAAAATGCCATAATCAGCATAAAGATGAACTAAAGAGTTTCTTGCACTATACTATTAATGTAAATTAAAAGCAAGATTGCAGCTATAATAGACCCTTCTGAAAACTTCATTAATGCTTTAATGTATCTGGGAAATAAATTATCTGATCTAACATGTACAGTAAAAATAGATCTGGAAACACCCCAAATAATTTGCAAGAATGTTTGATAAAACAATGTTGTGTGTTGTACCCAAGATTTCATGTAAGAACTGGAAATGGTTCTACAATGTGTGTTTTATTAAAAATCTTGCACTTTCAAACATGAAGACAGCAGTTTACATTTATACAGGGAGACATGCAGGAAGGTATACATAGCTTTTCATGACACTTAGCCCAGTCTTTGGTACTGGTCCAGTTCCCGATATATGTTAGAACCATCCTAATATAAATAATCTCTTAATATCTTCAGAGCTCTTTTGGCAACTAAAAGTCTGTTGGGCACCAGACACCTTTTTCCCTTGTCCAAATTCCTGCAGTAGGTCCCTTCTGGGCTTGCAGTTGCAGGGGACTTTTTCCCACCAGAAGATCCAAAAGACAGGAATTTCTCATCAGAATGTTTAGTTGCACTGACATCTCTCTTCAAGTTAAAGGATACACACATGCATGAACCTGCCTAGTGCTAGTTCATTGTGCACAGAGACAGGCAGCAGTTGCTGAATAAAAAAAAAAAAAAAAAAATATCATCCTACAGTAGTTGCTGCCTGAGTAGATGAAGTGTAAGAATGGACTGCCCTATCCCCAAATGTTTCTACAGTAAACATTGAAAAAAAACCCTGATATTTTAATGGCAATAGGAGTCATTCTAAACTGGTGCCACACTCTTCTGTATTTTGAGGAAGCTTATTTTGCCCCTCAGTTAAGTGCCTTTACAGGAGTGAGCGCAGCCCAGAAGGCCTAATGTACCCTCAGTGATAAAGCAGCCAACCTAAATGGTTAAAGAAAAAATGTGTTGACAAACTTGCTAGAATTTATTTTGGACTGTGGTTGTCTCCGTAGGAAGCTCCCTAGCATGCACTGGTAATTATCTTTTATGATAGCCAGAATCAGTTTTTGAGAGCTACATGAACAGACAGAAGCTAACACTAGTACCAGGAAATCAACATCCCATTGCAGCTATTGCTGTCTTTTGGGGAGAGCATCACAAGAAGACAGTAAGTTAAAAAGAGAGAAGTTGTACCTACCTTGAGTTTTTAGTTGCAGGTGATCTTCTACAAGGACGATTTTGAGGTTATCCTGTAAAAAAACAGCCTGACTCTTCTCTGATCTCAAATCTAGATGATTATTTCATCCAGAGTCTTTTGAGATAAAGGTCAATGGTACATTTTGCACATTCTTTAGTTTATCAGAATTCATTGCTTTTTTTTTTTCCTCTCCATTCCCCTTAATTTTGCCGACTATTCAGACTTGGTCTTTTTTCACATTAAGAGAAGAAAGAGGTGAGTGACTGAATCTATTCGACAATATTAATGTTTGTCCCATGGGATAGCTTTTATATTATAAAGTGGATATTGACTCTCATGGAGGTGAATATTAAGGTTTATCAACCCTAGAGGTATGTATTGACCAAGACAAACTAGAGGTCACTGCAACATCAAGAGTAAATAAATCTTAATGCTGCCAAAACAGGAAATCAATATGCATATTTTTCCACTTATTTTGAATGTCATTGAACTATCTGGAAATATCTCGATTGTGTACCTGAATTCCAAGATAGTGGATTTTTTTTATTACTGTGAGTAACCCTTTAAAGACAAGTCAGAGGTTGGGCAAGGGTTCAAGAAAAACACTTTTGACTACTGTTGTCCCTTTCCAAGTAAGACAGAAAACAGGCTCTGCTTCTTCCAAAATACGTAATTTTTTCATTTAACCTATTTGAAGGAAAGTACTCCTCTGTACTGATTTTTCAAGCTGAAAATAAAATCTTTTCTGGGGTAAATTCATTGGTAGTCAAGTTGTCAGAAGTCCAGTTCACACCACAACCTGTAGTGACAAAAAGCTGCTTTGTACCGTTGCACTAACCTGATTCTTCTTCAAATGAATAAAATCTGAAACATGCTGCTGAGATGTAGCTACTATTTTGGAATCCTAAACAGCATTACATTGTTACAGCCTCTGAGTTTTCTAGAAATAGCTTTTATATTCTTGCACTCCAAGGAAATATAAGGTCCTTTGTAATTTTGTGTATGTATGTGGCTAGACATTGTTAAAAGCCATTGGCAACAGTCCTTAGGAATCCTGAGCGAACAGGAAGAAATACGGATTCAGTTCTTGCTAAGCAACTAGGTACCAAGATGTGAAGTAGAATCCACAATGAAAATAAAATGCAGTTGAATAAGTAGACAAATAGATACAGAAAAGCAGTAGTTTATTTTAAGTAACAAGACATTTACTATTTATTTAAAGACAGGTTAGTCCAAGAGGGTAAGCCAAATATGTATATTTAACATGTTCTTAAACTTACATGTGAGTAATTAGGTGAGGGAGAAAAAGGAATCAGGGAAGGAGGAGGGGAGGAAAGATGACCCTGACTAAAAAATGAGCTTTGGTAGTTTAAAAGGTCAGCTAGGAAAAAAGCAGCTGCTTCAGGTAATGGCGTGTAAGTTGATTGCAGATTTCAGACTGATGGTAAACCATACTGGCAGAAATTGAAGGTTAGCAGCACAAGGCTCATGGGGGATTTGGGCTTGGCCCAGGATTAAAAGAAAATGAGAGGTGGGGAAGAGAATTGAGAAAGATTAGTTGTTCAGTTATTTTGAATTAAAACATAGAGCTAAGCTCATGAAACTAGCTGGCATTATCCCATAGCACAACTCCTTACTATAAGATTCTGTTTTCATCTGGTTTTGCTTTCAAGTGTCTACAATTATTAAGAGGCAAATTTCAGCAAAATATTCCAAGGTCAGGAGACTTGAAGACTTTGCCTGCCTGTGCGTTTACAAACACCTATGCACATGCTTCACTTTCAGGCTGCAGATTGTGCCAAGCAGGACTCTTCATCCTCTATTTGAATCTCACTGACCTTGTTACAACAGAGGCAGGTGCTTATAAGAGAAGGCACTGCTGAAGCTTAGTCTATATGCTTGAAATCTGGTGTGTTTGTTGTTTGGTACCTAGGGCAAAAAGTTCATTGAAAGTAAAAAATGAGCAAGTCTGATCTTAATTTAGAGCCCAATGAATCAAAAAGCAGTCTTCAATTAGGCCCTTGGCACTGAAGGATTATTTACACCTCTGCAATTGGAGCTGTGGGACTGCTCCTACAAACAAGGCACGGCTGACATTACAGCTCATGCAGTTGCTTCTCTGCTCCTGCTGCTTCCTTGGTGACAGCACTGTTGCTTGCCTAACGGTGCAATAAACTGGCTCAGAGGGCTAAATAGGCAGCAGAATAAATGTACTAGAAGTCACGAATAGTTTTCTGCCAGCAGGGTCCAGTCCTCACCAAAGGCAGAGGGTGACCGGGAGAGACCTTGAGGTTGCAAATATGCCCCTTTCAGTGGCAGCTAGCTGCAGGATCATCTTGGTTATAGTGTGAAGTGCCCCCAAGAGGCACAGTTAGAGTCATGTTAATCTGGCATGAACCTGTGCTGCTGCTGCTGCTGTCAAAGGCTGGTGCCACCATGTCTCATGCCTCATGCTTAACCCTTCTTGCCATCCCTAGCATTCATTCGGCATCAGCCTGAAAGGGATAAGGAAGCTCATCTAGCTCCCCATCTGCTGGCAGTAAAGAAGGGGCTGGGAACAAACGGAGGACTGGAAGGGAAGAGTGAGATCAGTGCTTTTGTCAGCTGCTTGGATGCGTGGTGGGTTTAAATGGATGTGTAATAGTGTCCCTGCCGTTGGCTGTAAGGCTTATTAAGGCTTATTAAGGCACGTGGGGTTACAGGACCCAGGGGATTGCCTGCATGACAAGTAAGGGACAATTCCATGGTGTTGTGTACATATTTGACTTTAGCATAACAGCAGCTCCGAGGAGAGTGCCACGGGGTGACCCTGCTTGCTCAAACTTGACAGACTGGTGGTGAAGTAAGGAAAAGAACAAGGAGCAGTGGGGTTCCCCTAGTCCCATACCTAGCTCATACCACCCTCTCTAAGCCATGCTAGATACTTTTAACTAAGAACCATGTATCTAGTTATTTGCACAGTTTAAATACAAACCAAGCCTATTTTTCCCTCTGTGTATATTTTTTTCCAATTACAGCCTTCTGCTACAAAGAACAAGCCATGTCTCCCTGGACTTGAGAAGAATCTTTTGAATTGGGAGAACTTGTTTTTAAAGCCAAGTAATAAGTTTGTCAATCACTTCTTTATTATGAGTCACTCTCTGATGAACAACATTCAGACTTTAATATCAGCAAAGAGACAATCTGAGGAATGAATGCTCAAGTAATAACATGTAGGAGTTTTTATGGCCTGACTCTGTTTCTAAAGTGTATACACAATGGCCTAATTTAACATCAGTGAATGTAACAAATTCCCTATGGCAAATGCAGCATATGGGAATTACTTCTTATGCATTTCTTGAAGTGCACAAAATTCCAATTAGCATCATGTGTTACATGGTGGGGCGGGGAGAAGCTCCTTGCTTTGTGTTAGGTTTGGGGTGGGGTTTTTTGTTGGGTTTTTTTTTTTTTTTTAGAGCAGTCCTACATGCTTCTGGATTGATTCATGTGCATGACTATATTGAAAGAAATCTCATGGCCACATTATTGCAATGTAACTGTTGTTAGAGGAAAATATTCCTTCTAAAATTTGTATTTAGTTATTTTAACAGTTCAGGCTCTCAACCACTTTTTTCAGCAGCTGAATATTAAAATTTTTTTTGGCATTAACATCTCCTTTCTGGGTTTAAAATAGGGATCTGGCTATTGCAGACATGCTGTGCAGTGCAAGTACAGAGCTAGTCATAGAGCCTGAAATCTCTGCATAATTAAACAGGACCTCCAGACAGCCTAGCAGGTGTCCTGGCTTTGTGTTGTTGAACTAGGTACATGGCAGAGTTCTCTCTGCTGAGTTCAATACTTGGCCTAATAAACTATAGGAAAGTAATTTCTTGCTTGTATTGCATCTCACTGGAATTTTCTATAAATCATATTTTCATTAGTTTGGTTTTTTTAATCTGAAGATCTAACAAGTGAATGAGGGGTATCATCATGGCTCAGTACGCTCTGTACTTTTGGGGAGTTTTTTAAGTGTTATCTAATATATGGCTCTGTGAGAGGCTGTGAAGGTATTTATGTGGTATCTGAAGAAAAAACATGTTGGTTTTTTTTTTCTTCTTGTGAATAGGATGACATATGGCTTAAAATATATTTTCCTGGATTTCCATGAGCTGCATCATTCAGAGGCAGGAAAGCATCTCCAGTGCTTCAGCCTTTTCTCTAAGTTCTGAACTGAAACAAGTTTGACCCAGGTAGATGCAATTGCTCTCTGATATAAGTACTTCCCTAGCATACATCATGTTTAAATTTGGTCTACTCATGCTCACTCAAGAGAGTGCCAGAAATTATTAAATAACTTACCTGTGATTATCTGGAAATGGGCAAAATAATTGCATAAAAAGGGTGTCATGTTAGTCATAGGTTGATGACACTGAGCTCTTATGCTGAACCTATTACGTCTGTTTTTTTAGTAGCTTTTAAAACTGGTTTGCAAGCTCTAACGAAAACATGTACAGGGAGTATCCTCATATTTCTTCTTGGAAATGAGGACTCTGACATAGAAATTGCTACTCCAGAGAAGGTGTAGTGAAAGAAACATCAGAGATTTGAAGACTGAGTCCAGGAGCATCACAAATTTGAATTGTGAAAAGCATCTATCTTCACTGTCATGGGTCTTTCACAAGAATCATTAAAAAAATGAGATTCTGTTCATGGGAATTAAAGATCCATAGAGTTTTTCGTAGGACCGGGAGCTTAGCATCACATTCTCTGGCCAGGTTTTTCTCTTCATTAACTACTTGGCAGCATGCTAAACATCCAGAGGTTGTGTTCAGCCTTTCAGAATCTGTGCAGTTGGTATCATCTATTTAACTGTAACATGATTTGAAGCTCACGAAAGTCTTGTGGGGTTTTTTGTTCTTATTTTCTTTCATGATGTATTCAAATTAGAGGGCAATTGTTTTCTTTTAAACTGTATGCAATTTAATGTTGGGGGTGTGGATTTACCTCTTGTCCGAAGAGAGCAATTGTCTTCATATGCAATCGAATTCTGAATATGCAGAGTAAGGGCTGCTGCAGTAGTTAACGTAATTCTGGCTTTATGGACAATTTTGTAAGGCTTTTCCAGGCTCTCTCTGTATTTTTAATGTGCCTTTAGCAATGCAAGTCTGATCAAAGGGAATAATTTGTGCCTGTTTCTAAATGGCTGGCAAGAATTTTAACAGATATTTTGAGTAATAATTAATTAGGGATATGGTATGATAATTACTACAGAAACACAGGTCTTTTATTTAAATAGGATAATAATAATTGCCACAGTGAAAGAGTTGTTTGGATTATTCAGAGAATCTCATTTCTCAAACAGAAATTTGTTTTATGGAATTAAAAAAGTAACAATGGATTTTGAAACCTTCCATTGTCAGCAACATTTAATTTTAGTGTCAATTTTTTGTAGTCATACCTTTCTATTTCTGAGTTTCTCTCATTTGTTTTCCATGCTCCCATGGGGAATAATTACCCAGTTTTCTACTTTTTGCCATCACAGTAACTCCAGTACAGATTTGGTGGTGTTTCAATGACTCTGTTCAGATCCTGAGCTAAAATCAAGCTCATAAGGAAGACTGTCTTTTTCCAAGAACAACAGATCAAGTAACAGAAATTTTCCATTTGGTTTTTCCTTTCTGAATTCAGTCTGAAATCTAAATCTGGTTATTATTCTGCATTAGTCAAAATATTTTTAGTGAGTTGTGTATGTACCTTATATGCATTCTCCTACCTACTGCTGCATACAAGACAAGAGATTTCAGCCTTGTTATATATTTATTGTAATGTTCTTAAACTGCCAGCTAGGACCAAGCTGGAAAAACTTTGGTACAGCCATTTTCTGCTGGGATTTGCCTTTCTATCAGAACTAAAATGGTTATCAATTGTGCTGAAATTCTGCATCTGCAGAAAACTAGGACAAGGGAAATGCTGACAGTGTTAAACCATCCTGTTTGATACTGTATAATACTTGGACCTGAAGTTTGAGGTGGTGATCTCTTTAGAGCTGTGGTCTGCTTTGGAAGAAGTGGAAAAAGACAAAAAGGAAACTGTTAAATGTTCCTCTGAGTACAGTTGTACCTTCTTGCTCTAATTCTTACTCTTCTTCTGCAACTGAAATTTTAAATAGCGAGTTTCTTCATCATACTGCCATACCTCAATTCCTGGACTGATTGTGTGTCCAGCTGCCAAGTGCTGAGGTATTGCCCATAGTCAATACATCATAATGACAGTAGCTACATAACATTGTTACTTGCATTGCAATTGTGGAATTATGTGAAACATCTTCAATGGAGCTTTTCCTTTGACAATTTTGGAAAAATTTCAAAAATCCGAACTATCAAAGCAAAAGCCTATAGTTCTGAAGATTAAACAGGTTTGGGTCTTCTGGCCTTTTCTATTTTGATTAAAAGCCACAAACAGATTAAAGGCAAATGCTGTAATCTCTAAATCATTGGCAAAACTGCTTTTGCATCTGTTGCATGTGCTCACTTGATAGGGCCATTCTCCTTGTTTTCAGAAGGAAACTACTTGCTCAGAGATCAGGGGCATGTGCAGGATGAAAGATCTTTGTTATGCCGTTCAGGAACAATGACTACATTGTTGTCTTCTCCATAGAATGAGCCTGCTGCCTATTTTCTGACCATTAAACTGTCATCTTGCAGCCTTTATATACTGTATTATGAGTCTTAATTTCCATATATCTTCCAAAAATTCCTTTGTGACTTGGTGCTCTGCCATTTTCTTTCCTGATTTTGAGCAATTAAAAAAAAAAAAATTGGTAGCAGTGTTGGTAGGCAGTGAAAGGAAATTAAGCAGCAATTAAGGCCGGGAGGAAAAAATGATTTCTTCTAAGAGCTACCTTAAATCTATAATTCCTATCTAAACTTATACCTCTTGACCTGCCACCTAGTCTACTTAGAGTCAAGGTTTCTTCAAGCCCTCTTCCCAACTATTTTAAGGCCTCTTCCCCCAAAATCTAGCTGTGACTTGTGTGAGTGACGGAGGAATTGAAAACCTGCATTTTCTTGCTGGCTATCTCAGGCAGAGGAGGAGCAGACAGTTCTTCCCTTTTGACTGCTGGCTAGTGCAAGTGCAAGCTCTCACAAGAGAGGGGCTGAGCAGGCGAGAATAAGCTTTCTGTGTTCAAATGTAAGCTGCTTTATTTTTCTCCAGTCTGAAGAGAAGTTTTTTGCTTTTTTGTATGAGCCAGTAGACTGAGCAAAGATGAGTTTTCTCGTAGCATCTCAGCAAATTTAAGCATTGCAATGCTGAAAAAGGACACACTTGAGCAGAGATAGTTCGGGGAACACTAGTTTGAGGTGGCTGTTTGTGGGAATGCCCTATTCATTCAGAGATGAATTCCTAAATCATACATTTTTTTACAGTTTGAGAGACACCAGCTTGTGCGAATGTGTGTAGAGGAGATTCCTATCTCTCAAAGCCTGTTATTATGAGGCCAGACTTTCTTTGAATGCTGCCTGATGCCAGTGCAGATGAAATCAGCAGATTGTAGTGTAATATGGTTACTGCTTACAGAAACTGGTGCGAACAGGGAGACGGCAGCTAATCGGATTAAGGAAAAGTCTATCACAGCCGCAGCTGTCAGTGGATTTTAGCAGATTTTTTTTATCACTGTTTGTGTGAGAAAACAGACGATAGAGGGAATCTAATGAAGGAGATTGAACTAATAAAGAGGAGTGCTTTTTGATCTGATAGTTGCTTTTCCAAGTAAAGTACTCTGGAGAGATTCAGGGAAAGTTTTGATGTAACTCTTATGTAGAAGAAATAACCTGGAGACATTTTAGGAAGAGGAAGGTGAAGTGATTGGAATGTTCCCTTCTCAAAAAATGTTATTTTAAAATCTAAAAGCTCTGCTTTAGAATCTTAAAAAATAATCCTCGGGAACCAGGCACACACGTTGTTACTGCCCTTTTCCCACTCCACAAACACACACATGCTCTTACACTTCTCTAGGAGAAAGAAAATGTCTATATAGCAAAGGCTGTGGCTGGGAAAGAACGCGTATAAAAATAACTATTCTGTGATATATGGGTAGGAACGAGCACACTGCAAATGGAGCAGAGATGGCTACCATGTCTAAAACCTTAAGAATTTTCATCATCTGACATGATGGTCCCCAGTGCTTGCTGAGTCCACAGCTGAGAGGGGGCTTGAGTAGAAGTTGCGGCAAATTACCAACCATTAGTTTTAGTCTCACGTTTGAAAGAGGCTGGCAGAGCAGGTGGCATTGGCATGATGCACAGGCAACAAAAATGTACTTTGAACTCCGACCTAAACTGAACTAACAACCAATTTTATGTTCGCGGTTGGAGATCTTCAAGGCCTGATTTTTAAAGGAATATGTTGTGATGTGCTTATTATATTCAGAGCACAGCCCCCTGTGTGCCCCCACAGACTTCAGTTCCTCCAAGAAAGGAATATATCATTGGTGACCACCAAGAAAGGTTGATTGCAAAACCTACGTTTCATCTTGCAGGAGCTCTATGCCAGGGAAGGGAAAAAAAAATACAAAATTACAAGTGAGAGCTGTGTTTTCACGGACACCAACCCTTGGTCATTTGTCCTGCTTCTCTGCAGGACTGCTTAGCTTAGGCATAGCTCCATGCAGTGACGGATACACATTTTCCACTTTAGGAGTGCTGTTCTGAGGGGCTTAGTGTCTCTTTGAAAGCTGCAGTATAATAAAAGTTGGTGCTTTGCTCCAATTTTATGTCATAGGAAAATAACCAGCACATCTTACAAAACAAAACATGCCACGATTCAGAAAAGAACTATGGGATGTACTTCAGGTCGTCTTTTGAAGCAAGTGGTGCTACTGCTGGTATGAATCAATGTAACTAAGACAGGAATCAGAACCTGTGTTTTAATGATTAGATCATGACAGAAAAAGATCAAAGTAACACTTGCGGTTTTGTTAGTTTAAGTTGTAACTTCAATACTGAAGTAGGTTTTCATTTCATTCAGATTCGTGGCTGTATGCAGGTTGGGATGAATGTACTTTAACCTTCCAGTTCCTCTCTTCATCATATATTTATATCAGAATCGAGCAATAACTAACTGAGGTTAGTTGAGGCAGAAAAGCACTTTGGATTTGCTGGGTACTTGCTGTGAATGGAGGCTTCTAAAAGTCATGGCAGAATCCTTTAAACCAAACTTTTCTTTTAATGCATGCAAAACAAACTGCTGTATCACTGTGTTCAGTCCTGGAACTAATTGAAGGGAAGAGATTTATTTTGAGCTACTGGTAAATTAGAGGAGGAAAAAAAAGATCTTGTAGAACATGTGTGTTGTTTTTTAAAAAGAATAAGCAAGACTAAAACTGAGGAAATGCAGTTTTATAAAGGTTGTTAAATACCTCTGTTGTTTTTCATGGCCATTTTAATAGTTACATTTAAAGAAAATAATTCCAGAAATATCCTACTAAATATTAATCATTTTACTGGTATTGCAAGTTCTCCATTTGTCTCTCTCTTTGTCCACTGTTCTGCGGAGTCCATACACACAGGACAGTCTCTTAGGCATTAATGAGATTACTTTGAGTTATACTGTTGAAAGTACAGAAGCCTCTGTACGCAGGACATTACTGACTTGTAGTCCCTTTGGAAAGGGAAAGGCTAGAGCTGCAGCTGGAATGGGGCTGGCCTTTCTCTACACCCTAGATATCACACCAAAATTCCTGAGCAATACTGCAGTGCTAGTGCCAAAGAGCAACAAATGGCAAATCAAAATGTTGTGCTGTGATTTAAACTTGGAGATGGAAAAACCTGGCTGTTTTTCTACTTTGATATCACAGTGCTTGTCATGTGTGTTCGCCCCTTTGCTATAATGTCACTACCAGGGTAAGAAGAAAAACTGTAGCTCAGTTCATTCAGATCTCATTTTAATCCAGCTCCTATACTTGCTGCAAAGCTGGAGGAGATTTTCAGACATTGTTACGTCAATTACTAGCACCCTTTTTGTAGGCTTTATTCTCATGAGCTCTTTGTGTTAAGAACCCTTTGTGCTGCCAAAGTGACATAAAAATATCTTGGTGTAAGACCTGCTTTTCAAAGATAATATCTCTTTGCTCAGCGGAGGAGGCCTTTGGCCTTGAGGGATCTTTCTGTCTGTCTGCTATCTTTTTCCCTTGCATGCACACTCATCCTTTCAGATCTTTTCTTCTGTTCCACTGTTCAACACAAGAAAATTGCATATATGTGGTCATTTAATGCCAGTCAGCAACTAAGCACCACATAGCTGCTCACTTACTCCGCCGTGGCGGGATGGGGGAGAAAATTGTAAGGGTAAAAGTGAGAAAGCTCATGGGTTGAGATAAAGACAAGTTAATAGGTAAAGCAAAATCTGCGCATGCAAGCAAAGCAAAACAAGAAATTCATTCACCGCTTCCCATTGGCAGGCCATGTCCAGGAAGCAGGGCTCCATCACAGGTAACTGTTACGTGGGAAGACAAATGCCGTCACTCTGAACATCCCCCTCCGCTTCCTCCTCCTTCCCCCAGCTTTATATGCTTGTCCATGACGTCATATGGTATGGAATATCCCTTTGGTCTGTTGGGGTCAGCTGTCCCAGCTGTGTCCCCTCACAACTTCTTGTGCACCCACAGGCTACTTGCTGGTGAGGTTGAGTGAGAAGCAGACAAGGCCTTGACCCTGTGTAAGCACTGCTCAGCGATAACAAGAAAATCTCCATATTATCAACACTGTTTTCAGCACAAATCCAAAACATAATCCTATGCTAGCTATTATGAAGAAAATTAACTCTATCCCAGCCAAAACCAGCACTATGTCATATTAAAAATGTATGAAAGTAAATATCCATTCACAGCATTCAGTGTCTTTTTGATAATAAAATAACTACAAATGCGTATCTCAACAGTCCACATCTTTGGTTGGAAGGAGGAGAGTGGAGAAGAGGGTAAAAGCAGCTAAAGTAGGGAACATCATCTTTTCATTTCAAATGCTTTAGTGCTCAGTTCCATTGCATTTTCATCCCAGCCCAACCTTCACAGTGTTCAAGTGCAGGTGCTCCAAAAGACTTTGGTTTCCATGAGCAAAGCAGAGACTACATGCGAAGATGCTTCTGCATGTTGTCCTTTCAAAACATAGGCTTTTGCTTTCCAAGTTTTCATTTCATCACAGTAGTCATGTACGTGGAGAAGAGATGCACTGAGATAAGAGCAGAAAATGAAGCACTGGATTGATTACAGAAATGTTGCTGTTATGCCCAGTAATTGGCATGTGTGGAGTAAATTGATCCTGCTAATGTTGAATGATCCAAGACAATAAAGTTTTTTAGCCTAGGAAAAGAATTTGTACAGCCAAATGGGTCTTCACGAGCTGTTGGTAGCAAAGCACTATCATGCATCCTGTTCATGCAACTACTAACATAAGCAGTAGTAGCAGATCTGTGGTTGGTGGCTTCAGCTGGAAGTCAGCAATGTATGTGTTCAGTACACAAGAAAGAATTGGTGTTGATTAGCTACAATATTCTTGTCAGTTTCTGCTGACAAAAAGAATGTTTGCAAAGTGTCATATGACTGTTAAATATCGTTGGTCACTCACTTCATCTCCAAGTATAAGTGTCTTGAACTTGGCATTAATGTGTCATACAAGTAACATTTTGGTCAGTCTCAGCACTTCTTGGAGAACAAGGTCCCAGGATCCTGTGCTTTTCTATTCTACAGCATTACTCGGAAAAGCTAAGAAAGTTCTTTCTCTGGTAAGCAGTCTGGGAGACTAGAAATCCTGAGGAGCACCAGCTTGCCCGGCAGAACAGGATCTGGGGTGCTGCTTGACAGCAGGCTGAACGTGAGCCAGCAGTGTGCCCAGGTGGCCAAGAGGGCCAACAGCATCCTGGCCTGTATCAGAAATTGTGTGTCCAGCAGGAGTAAGGAAGTGATTGTGCCCCTGTACTCGGCGCTGGTGAGGCCGCACCTCGAATCCTGTGTTCAGTTTTGGGCCCCTCATTACAAGAAGGACGTTGAGGTGCTGGAGCGTGTCCAGAGAAGGGCGATGAAGCTGGTGAGGGTCTGGAGCACAAGTCTTATGAGGAGCGGCTGAGGATTGTTTCGTCTGGAGAAGAGGAGGCTGAGGGGAGACCTTATCGCTCTCTGCAACTACCTGAAAGGGGGTTGTAGTGAGGTGGGTGTTGGTCTCTTCTCCCAAGTAACCAGCAATAGGACGAGAGGAAATGGCTTCAAGTTGTGCCAGGGGAGGTTTAAATTGGATATTAGGAAAAATTTCTTCACTGAAAGAGTGGTCAGGCATTGGAACAGGCTGCCCAGGGAGGTGGTGGAGTCACCATCACTGGAGGTGTTCAAAAAACGTGTGGACTTCGGGACATGGTTTAGTGGGCATGGTGGTGTCAGGTTGACAGTTGGACTTGATGATCTAAAAGTCTTTTCCAACCTTAATGATTCTGTGATTCAGATCTTTAAGACTTTGCTTTGTTTGAATTTGAGGGCTCTGAGATACCCTTTATATTGCTTGGCTAACTGATTGACTTTTGGATCAACTTTATCTCCAAGATAGCTAAGTTGAAGAGCACCTGGCTCTCTGGAAATGGAGAAATTCAACTCCTGGGAGCCCAAAGGGTGCCCAATTCCAATTGGTTCTCCACAGCAGATATGCCTAGGAGAGAAGCCATGCAGTGAGAGAGTGAGCTGGCAGGAAAAAACTTTCTTGAACATCAGTGAGACTGGTGAAAATTCAGCTGCTCCCATGAATTTTCTCACTTTTGGAGAATCAATACATCTCGTTTAACTTTTCTAACCTTTCAGAGGTATTTTCCTAGCCATTTCCTCTCTCCATCAAATACATGCAAATTATTACACAGCAGTTTGGATACCTGGCCAAATGATATTCCTTTTGCTTTACTGAAATCGACTTCCTTTTCTCAGTTAAGTCAACAGCGAAATTCCTGTTACCTGTAATGAAAACAAGCTTGAGCTTTTGGTGCTTCCAAAGGTATTTCCCTTTAGGAATATTTAAATAATCCGACCTTGCTATGTTCCACTTAATGCTCAAAATTGCTCCTGACAAACCCACCCCATTATCTTTCTCTTCTTTCATCATGCTGATCATTGCATCCTGTGCTTCCCACACACATGGGGAGGTGCCCTGTGCAGTACCTGCTCTGCGCAGTTGAGCCAGCAGCAGAACACAAGTTGCCCGCTGTCAGGTACTGTTCCTGCGCCAGCACCGTGCGGTGGGATGCTCCGGCGTGCACTGGGTGCAGGGCAGGGAGCCAGCCCTTCTGGTGAGAGCACACATGTCTGCAGAGATTGGATGGGAACCACTGCAGCAGGGCAATGTGTGTGGCCCTCTCTCCAGTGCCGGGCAAGGGGCCAGCCATGCTTACCTTGAGCAGACTGAGACTTTGGTTCTTCCTGAGGCTAGAAAAAACATCCTCTACCTGGAGAGAAGTTGTTCAAGGGTCTTTCTGTCTCAACTGTGTTCTGAGCTGATACTGCATATATTTTACCCTGCTGTGAAAACCTGTGGAGATTGTGTATATGCTCCAGTGGACATCGGTAATCTTATACGAGATTTCAAAGAAAGCGATAACTTCCTTAAACTTGCAAAAAGAACATCTGGATTCTTCTTCTGTATTTTTGTAGAAGAAGAAGAAATCAAATAGCCCAGTATCACTCAAACAGGCTGCATAAAGCACAAAATAGCAACCCCAAAATTTGTAGTACACACAAAGAATGTAGGATCAATTTTTCAACCTAATAATATCATATGCAAATACTGTCCCTCAGTTTGGGAACAGATGCATTTATTTAAGATGTTAGAACCCGCTGTTGTTTGTTACAATCCCTATTAGCTATGCCACCGTAACAGATTGTCAGACTGGATTAGTTTGAGCCACTTAAGAAACAAGTTTTAAAATAAGATGCCAGACTTTGCCCTGAAAGACACTGGGAGTGTTCATGCAGGCAGTTGGCAACAGTTTTAGAAATGCCATGGCTGCACAACTATGTCTGTCTTTGCCTTATGTGATATAGATACTTAAGCCTTATTTTCAAAAGTGATTCAAGGGTTTTCAAGCCTAAGTCTCATTTTCTCCTACAGATCCTCATTGCTTTTCCCACTCCTCTCTCTAAATAAATAAATAATCAGCTCTGACTACCCACGCCAGAACAGATATCCACACTCTACATGCATTCCTCACTAAATATTTCAGGAGATATCCTAGAAGCTCTTTGTTATTAAGCAGTTTTGTCATTCTGTGAACCATTGGTTACCAAACAGTAGCTTAAAATAAACAATACCTCTTCTGTAGTAAAAAATGTAGCTGTTGTTTTAACTCACAGCTGCATTGCCACATTGTCTTTCTGGAGAATTCACTGTTCAGCAAGTTCTGCTTAACTCTGCCAGTGAAAGGAAATCGTTCTCTGTTCATTCTTTATGCCTTTCTGTAGCACATTTGCATCCTTAAGTGTTTAAAAAAAAAACCCCACACCAACAACTTGAAGTATATCAAATTGAATAATATACCAGCCTGTCCAATTACTTGATTTCTCTCCTCAGCGTGTCTGGTCCAGACTCAGAGTTTTCATCTCCTTTCCCCACTGGACCCTTAACAGGGCTCACCTCTACCCTATCTCCATAACTCTGTCCCCCACCTCAGTCTGCATCAGCTGGTTGACAAGGAAAAGCCATTCAGCGCTCTGCAATCCTTCAGGGCACAACTCATTCAATCAGGGTGGGACGGATTTATGGCTCCTGCACTTGGGTCCCAATTTCCTGCACTGACATGCTGATTTGTTTCTGTGACATTAGGGGTTTGCCAGGAACGGTGTTTGCTCACTCTCAAGGTATGTGAAGGAGGTTCTTATGCTAACGGCCTGGGACTGTCCTGCAAAGGGGTGGGAAAAGGCTCTGAAAAAAAGGGACCTGTTTGAGTTTGGGACTTCCCTGGGTTTTAAATGCGTTTTGGTAATCTGGTTTTCCAGTTTCTAACCGAGCACCAATAATACAATACCAGTAAGACTGTTTTGTAAGGGAATATCATGAAACTAATAGTAATACAAAAAATCTTACTTGCTTTCTAGTATCCATCATGCTTGTCAGATGTGTGTAAAGTATATGCCATCTTGTGTTGACAAGCCCAAAGAGCAGCTGTGATTTTGAAAACTAAAATTACGTCTACTGTTTGCTGTTTGAAAGGTAGCAATACAAAAGATGATAGAAAGGTTTGATAGTGCCCAAGTTTCATCTGCTAGCTTTCCCTCAAATTTCCTGGGAGAAACGTGGGTATGAATAAATAAAACACCTGAATTACATTTCTGCTGTCTTGGTCCAGATGGACAGTTTCCCAAGGACTTGTAAGTTAAGCAGTAACAATTCTGAGAAGTCTTTCAAAAGTACAAAAAAGAGGAGCTTGAAATGACGTCTCACTTGCCTCCATAGAAGTGCTCATTTGAGAGATTTGCTCCCTGGAAGTTTATCAAACCTGGAAAAGCATGAACAATTTTGGTGCAGGTATCATCATCTACAGGAACAAATGCTGAGTACTGAAACATGCTGTCAAAGTCAGTCAAAGCTACCATGAGTGCTATAGCTCTGAAACACAGATCCTGTCATTATTTTGATACACCAAAGCTGTGCCCAGCCTAACTTTGTTGATCGTGATGGTAGAGGATTAACATAGTCAGTTTGTTATTTGTTTCCAAGTGTTTATACACCCTGTCTTGGGTTGATAAGAAGTTCTGAACTTAGAAAAGGCTGTTGTAGTGATCCGGATCTGACCTGTATAATCCTGGACATAGAACCTAGATTAATTAATTTCTGTTTCTAGTCAAGTAGCTGTGGTTGGACCAAATCAACAGGACTAAACCAGGATTCACTCAAGGCAGTTCTCCATTTCCCAAAAGAGCAATGGTCCTTGAAACTTTTTTTTTGCCTCTGCAACTCAGTATCAGATGTATTAACGTCCAACATCCTTATCAGTTCCAGGTTCAGAAGGAAAGTGCTGTAAAGGAGTTAAGGAAAGAGGATACTGTGAGACCCTGTTACTGTGAATTAGGCTTCACTTCTTTTACAGTATTTTTGTTTGTTTGTTCAGTGGGTTAGCTTTGGTTTAAATATTTAGTGTGAAGAATCAGGCAGCTCACATATTGTCACACACTTCTGAAAACAGGGAGGGCAGGTAATAACGGCAGCTGCAGTCCCATTTCTTTGTTAGCTAAGAGGCATGAGGGGAAGCATCAATGTTGCTCCCAGTGCAAACAACAGCTGAACCCACTGCTGGCTTTATAGCACAAGGCTGTTTTTCCTTCTGTGTGATATACTGTTTTTCCAGAGTTGCTGCAGTCAGAACTGGTCCTGTGGGTGACAGCCCACACCCTAGCAAATCTTCACAGCAGGCAGTATTTCTGTGGGTGTTAATTTGCAGTAGAAGAACAGAAAATGCCTCTCTCCGCTAGGTCAGTTAAGGGATCCTGGGTTTTGGAGGCAGTTCTTTATCTGGGTAAGCTCCTGTGACATACAGGACAACTTAGGTATGATTAAAAGGGAGGGTAGTTGTGATGAGAGGCCACAGTCCAGTCTGCCTTGACACTGGGCAGCAACATGGATTTATGCCGGATTCCATTAATCATGAGCTGAGGTTTTGTTCCCTGCTGCTGGCAGATTTCCTGCTGCTCTCCCAGTCTTTACTACTGCCCTAGCTATGCTGTTTTCTGGGTCTTTTACTACCTGCTTTCCAAACACTTTCTCTATTTAAGCATGCCAGGGTGTCCTCAAGGAGAGTAGTCTCACACTTCTTTCCAGGGCAGTCACCAACAACTCACCAGTCAGCATAAACGTATTTCTTAATGCCCAGCTGTGCCTTTTTCACCCTGTTTATCATTTAACACACTACACCCGCACTGGGAAATGTCCTCTGCAGTATGCCCGACTCTGGTGCGGAAGGTGAAGGAAGGGGAGAGAGACAATAGGGTTGGAGGCAGAATTTTGTGGAGGGTTGAGGCTAGGCTGTAAGGATCTGCTGGGGAACGAGGTATGAAAGAGCTGTGCTTTCAGAAGCAGGAGTCTTTGCTCCCTACCCTAAAAATATTCTGCTGCTGTGGAGAGGAAGCTTTCCACTCTTCTGCCTGTGTCTGCCTCTTGCCGTGGGTATGCCTCCCAGCCTTTCCTGGGGATGATTAGGGTTGGGCTTCTGATTCACTCAAGACAAACAGATTTGTTACGTGGGCTGAGAATGTGCTCCCTTGTGAGTGAAAGGTAAGGGTAAGATCGTCTTCTATTAGCAAACAGGGTTATTCACACTCAAATTTATGAGGTGCACATCCTCCCACGTGTAGTCAAGGTGCATTGGTTAATTCTGCATGGCAAAATTTCCCTGGAAAACCAAATGCGTTTACTGTAGCTTGAGTCGCTTCCTTATAGCAAATGCTGCACAGCTTTAATTATAATTTAAAACCAAAGTCTGATATCGTTTACAACAGAAGTTTCTTCTTGAGTTAAACAATGATGAAGAGATTATTTGAGCTCTGTAGGAAGATGATTTTTGATGGAGATGAAATACTGTCTGTGCAATTTCAGATGATTGATTTTCGTTGATTAGGTACCCATCAAAGTGCAGTCAGCAATGCTCAGGATATGATCGTAATACACTGAAGAAAGGGGCAGCTCATTAAATGAAGAGAATCATCCTGCCATCCCATCACCTACCCCCCCACACATATTCTCTATTACTGCTTAAGGAATTCAGACCTCACAAGACTTCTGTGCTATTTGGAAAAGGGTATGGTATATATACCAGACTGCAATAAGAGAGAGTCCGTGATAGGCAAAATGAGGCATGCAAAAATTTCTCTTCATTTATTTTATTTATTTTTAAAAGTTTTGAATAAGCATAAATGATCCTGTGACTATTCCCTACTTTGAGTAGAAGCAGTTCAGTATAATCAGAAGAGCAGCCTTCAATTTGGCTATTCCCAGAGTAGGAGTATGCTGCTAAATCGTCTGTTATCAGTGGAGCTCTAAAAACAAGGCTATTGACCATGAGATGAATTTTGTCACAAGCTTGATGTAGGAGTCAGTTTTGACATTGCTCTAAATGTTCTTTTCTCAAAGAAAAGCTCTACTGAGAGCAGATGTATAAAAGTTAAGCAGGAGATTTTAGATTACATAAATGAGAATGAGACATCTGATTTACCCAGGCTTCCACTGAGAGTTGAGCATCTCGCTGTCCTTTATGCCTTTGAAAAATCTTCCCTTTAACCACCATCTTACAAAATGTGGTAGGAATATAGTAGCAGGATAAGTCAGATTATATCTGTAACAGGATTCTTGATTTTGATATCACAATGCATGTTCATAACTCTTCCAAAGGACTCAAATGCTTTCATGTCACTTATCGTATGCTATGTGAATCTTTGCTTTTGTCTGTCCCATAAGATGAATACATTTTATTTCATTTGAGGATATTTTAGTGACCTCAGAGAAATTTGTTGGAAGAAATCTTGGCACATCCCTTTATGCTGGTGGAAAATTTTGTCAGAGGGCAACGAGGCCATTATGCACTGATGGTACTTCAAACCACTGTGATCTACCTTTGTGCAAGCTTTGAATTTGGTTTTGCCAACTTCATTTTGGATTCATATTTCAGAAGTGCAATGCATGACATAAGCTTTCACTTTTGTTGACTCAGCACTACTGCTGTGTATTGGGGGATTTGAGAATTTATTACATAAATGAATTTGTGCGAATATTTATGCTTCATTAGTTACTCATTAGTGTGGAACATAGTATGGGAATTTTGTACTTACTGATTTTCTCAAGTTAAACTGCCAAACCGTTCATGACTGATATTCCCATATTAAGTGTGTGCAGCTTTTAACACTTGACTTAACAAGTACCTTTAATTTCACTGAACATAAGTTATTGATCATGGTGCTTGTTGCCTGGAAGCTCCATTCCTGATTGTTAATTGAGCCATTTTTTTTTTTTTTTTTTAACATTATCATTAACAAAAGTGTGAATGCTGTATTGTAAAGCGGTCTGCTTAGAGGAGGGAGGGAAGCAGTGTAGCTGACCACAGAAAATATACTTTTTTTTAAAAACCTGTCACAGCTGAAGTCAGTTCAAAAACTCCTGTTGACTTGAATGGAGAGAGGCTTTGACTCAATATGGATTTGATTTGGCAAAAGTAAAGTTAATAGGAAAGTTCTGTAGAGTTCAGGGATGCCAGATCAGGGATGCCAGATCAGACCAGATGTTTGATTCAAGTCCTGCGTGTTAGCATGCTTAGCACAACACTAAATCCAGCCCAATAGGCCTTGCTGAGAAGAAGCTCATCTGTATAAGCTCAGGCTTGGCAACGCATTCGTACAGCCGAATAGCTCCCTGTTTAGAGCTGGCTTATGGCCAGCCAACTTGCAGCTCAGGCACAAGGAGCTTGCCTCTGTCTGCAAAAGACCATTTAGGCTGTGCCAAGGTTAGTGGAGCCACGCTGATTTACACTAGCTGCACCAGCCCATTGCTTTGTTTTGTATTCACTGTTACCACATTAACTATAAGGTGTACGTGTAGCAGATGAACATGCCCAACAGCAATATCACGTCTAACTGTGAAATGGAAAGCAATATCCCCAGGTTAGAAATATATCCTGTGGACATGAAGACCTGATAAAACGAGGATAAGCTTGGGATTTAAGGTGAATGATGATGATGCTGGCGTTATGGGGACAAGCGTAATATATATATACACATCGTGTGTGTGTATATGTATATATATCTGTGTTTGATGTTATGGATATGACCTATAAGTGAATTTTGTATAGTTTCTGGTGAACAGTGGTATGTAGTATGCAAGTATCTGTTTAATTACAACTGCCTTATTGTCTTGGAACTATTATTACTGTCCATGAGAACATCTCAAGTACCTACAGGCTTTGGAGGAAAGTACTCGGTTCACTAAAAGCCTTTTGCTTGTATTCTGTCGTGTGCAGCTTTTATGGTTTTTAGAATAGAACAGAAACAATGTTTCTGTCTCAAAGGCAGAAATGGAATTAATTTTCCTCTTATCCTATGGACATTGTTTTTAAAAGCACATATCACAGTGCTCAGGGAGCAAACTGTTTCTTTCAAGCTGTCTCGCAGACTTACATGGTGATTTTTATTGGCATGACTAGTAGATGGAGCCTAGATAGTTTGAAAGGATTCATTATTGCTATCCTTATATCATCATATCTAAAAAATAAAAATACCTATTAGAGGCTACTGCAGAGGTGCTCATATTCATGAGCCCCTGCAAAACTCTATCACAGTTTGACAACTATGGTAAGGAAGTATTCGTGAGTTTACGATTTGGAAGGGTTCAAGTTCTTTGTAGTTCTCCAAACAGTTTCCAGAAACTATTTTGTGACAGTTTTAAAAGACTTCAAAGACTTTTACTCTTGGATATACCAGCTTTCTCTGGAAGACAGGAGTGTGGCGAGAGGTCTAAGCAGAGGTAGTAATGATTCAGGTGACATCAGCTGTCCTCACTTCCTGACCTTGTGTGGCTGACAGTTTTAGTGAGGATGGAAACAATGCTGATTTCTGAAGACTGTCAAGTGCGAGCAGTTTTCTGCTGAGTTGTAGGAGGCTGGAGATCTATAAACCTTTTTAAGTGCTAGGAGGAATGAGAGGGCATTGTTTTCATTGCAGCTGGTCTTTGAGTCAGAAAGAGAATAGTAACTATTGAGGGATGGACCTCTGGAACAAGGCTAAGTTTTATTTATTAACCAGTAAAATTTCTTAAAATGAGAGTAAGCAAGCAAAAATTTCTTAGCTCTGCTGCTATGGAAAAATAAATAAGAACACAGAATTTTTTATAACAACACAGCATGAGATTATATTGCTAAGGCAACACAAGTTCTTCCATTTTGAAAAATCAGCATAAATGTCAATAACATTTCAAGACTATCCAAAACTAAAATACTTGCTACTGGAAAGCAACACCCCAAAAATTTTGGGGAAAGCAGCATACCAATGATTATTGGTTGCAGTTCTTTAAAGGATTTGTCTGACTTTGTCTAAAATGTTTCTGTACTAAATCCATGGTTCTATTCCCTGATCAATCAGCCTGACCACCTGATTTTGGAAAGAATTCAGGATGTATTTATCAAAATAAAAAGTCAAAGATGAAACTGGTGAGGTACCCGATAGGCCCTGGTTGGTCTGAAATCCTGGGACTTTAATGTTGTTTAGCTCATGTCTATGGCCAGTGTTTCAGGACGGTCTGTCAAACTAAACATACTGAACTCTGCTGAAGATCTGGTTACTTTTTTTTATGCCTGAAAGGAAGATAAGGACGTGAAATTACTCATGAACATTTTGTGGTCTCCCACTATGCAGGACTCGGACATTGACTTTTAGCGTGTTTGGTAGCTACCTTTAGAAACACAAACTCAGAGAAAAGTGTATAGTGCACTTTCAAGGTATTTTGTCCATAATCTAAATACATTCCATGGTACCTTTTGGCTATTCACCTCCATGAAAAAATGTGTGAGTGTCTGTCTGGGGGGTCTTTTGCAGCTGAGCAGAGATGCACAAAAGAGAATTTTTAGAGTAGCGTGCTATAAACCAACACATTTTGTTTCCAAAATACTCTTCACTTCTGGGAGGGTTGTACAGAGAGCCCCCATTTTCTGAATGCTTTGGATCTATTATCAGACCTGACAATGGAAATAGAAAACATGAAAATGTGCAGAACCACTTGGAGGTCCCATTTTTTTCTCGAAGGAGGGCTTTGGTACCAACTGTGTGATAACGATACAGCGAAATCCCTCCCTCTTTGAAGCAAAGGAGAAGAGAAGAAAGTGACTGGCTTTGGCCTGGTTCTCCTCCCGTCTCTTCCCACTACTGGTATAGAGACAGTGTTAGGACTGTACCTCCAAGGCTCAGAGAACAAGAGGGGAATTCTTATTTGGGTGTCATTTGCAGTTTGATGACAATGTTGTAAGTTACCATTTCACACTGTGCACAACTGCATAAGGTACATCAGCTCTTTCAGGGAACAAGTCCTTCATTAAGCTATAATGTAAGCTTAATTTACAGAAATCCCATGGGACACCTCCTTGATTTTATCTCATACAGTAACTTCGCAAAAATCCAGATCCCAGTACTGCTCTGAATAGTTAAATTCTCCCCAAAGACTTGGCAGGATTAGGTAGCAAGGGCTCTTTTAATACCATGTTGGTTTTTACTGTATCTTTTCAGATGCTGGCTGGACAGATCACCCAGTCCACAGCATTCACAGCTGCTTTGTTCTCTCCATCCTGTTGTGTTAAAAGTGATAAAAAACTTTAAAAAACCCACACAAAACAAAACAAACAAACAACCAGTCTCTAAACCAGTTTGATTTTTGTCTATCTAACATTATTAATTGAACTTGAGGTCCAATTTTGAGCAACTCAGTGAAAGATACTGGCACTTTGATTCTCGCATTTGACCTGTCCAGCTAGAGAAACAAGTTCCAAATACTGTTGGTGAAGTTAATGTGAACAGCATACAGAATTTCAGCTCACCAGAGGGATTTGTTTTTAAGCTTCTCTGAACTCCAGTATCTGGACAAAAGCTCTGGTGTTTAGAATTAATGATGTCTTGGGTTAGCTCACACAGCTTGCAGCGCTCTAGGTACTGTGGTTTGATGACTGTCACTGTTGGTTGGGTCAAGAATAGCTGCCACAGACATAATCAGTGCGTTTCCTCATTTTATCAGACTAGTGCAAGAGGTAGTCATTTTTTCCAGGGGACAGAATTAATGGGTGAATGTGCTGTGGGGCTGGCACATGCTGCCTCCAGTTTAATAGCTGAATTAGAATCTTTTTAAACCCTTGGCACCAAGAAATATGATTTCCCAATGCTTAGGGCTAATGCTGTGGTAAGTGCTGGGAAATCTTGACTGAGAGTGCTAAGAGTTTACAGAGACAAAAAATAAAGCACAATAAATCTTACCTGAAGTGTTTGGCTATGTATGAATTACATATGTGCATATATGTATTGGTCTGAAAGGTATGAGCACATGCAGAGAGATTAATTGTAGTATAACCTGCATTTAAAAGGATCCTCGAATCTAGTATTTTTTTGCTCAGTATTTCAATGTTGTTTCTTGTGGCCAAGCTTGGGGGGAAAAAAGATTTATAACCACTATGTGAGAAACTGTATCAAATAAATAATGGGGCTAAATTAAACACATTGATTAACTATCATTCACTATCCTGTAATCTCTTAATGACTAGGATCTAATTTAAGACAGACTAGAATCAGGATTAAATTCTGAATTGCTGTTATTATTACATATATTCATTAGGTTCTAGAGGAATTCAGGAGGGATTAAAAAGGCACCTGTGAATTAAGACCAGCTATTAACGGGGAAACTTGAAGGACTTATCCATATTAATGGTATTTTTCTTATTCAGATAGCCTAACAAATGGAAGCATTAAACTTCACAGATTGTTTGTTTATGCCTGGTTTTCATCAGTCTAGTTTATTGTCAGAAAATCTGTAGAGGACCTGGAAATATAATAATGGCCACTGTGTTGCATTTACTAATTGGAATAGCAGAAAGCTAATTAGAGAGTTTTTCAGGGCAGTTGAAAGGGATAAGATTCAGTCAATTCTGCAGCCAGTCCAACAACATAAAATGGAGGGAGAATGGGAGAGGAAGGGAGAAAAGCAGTTTGTTTTAGCTGACCTGTGCATGAAGCTATTTATATTTAAGACTGCAAGTTTCAGACTGGCCAAGCTGACCCAAACCCAGGCAAGTTACAAACCCATTTGAACTTGAGTGACCTCATCAAAGATGTGAATGAGAACTTTCTGTTGGCTTGCTTACACATTGGGTCAGAACAGAGGTAGACCCCACCATAATCTTCATATTTTTTGCAATTTCTTGTGTTTTTCTGTCAGTGATACATATGTAGCCTTATGAGTCACTTGCATTAGAAGTCTACATTTTCCAGCTCCAGACACATGTTTGGCTCCAAGATACCACGGCCCAACCATTTGGCAGCTTGGATAGTTAGAATTGTAAAATAGCAGTGATATCTTCTGGGAAAAGCCGGAATATGCAAGTGCCACTAGAGCACTTAAGTCTGTGTGATGGTGTCATTGATAGGGCTTCTCACCGCCAGTTGCTGTGGGATTGGTGGGTATTACGCCTCCGGTTGGAAGTACTTGTTTCCATTGACAGCCTCAGTTCTACAGAGCCGAGAGGCAAGTGGTTGCTCAAGTCCAGGTCATGCTCAAGAAATCACTTCCGTACCTATACAGTTCCCTCTGTCCTCCAGAGTGCCTGGAATTAAGTTATTAACCCTATCTGTTTGTGATTTGGAGTTGCAATAAAACAAAAATACCATGTATTTTTCTGGTGTGAGGAAAAACTGAGAGTTGACTTTTACGATCATATATATGTCCATCTCTTGCTTGATAGTCTTTTCTTACGCTTTACTTTCCTAGGTTTATGACGCTTTATGCCTACATGAGCATCGTCTATCTTTAATACACAGGTAGCCTTGCAAAAGTGAATATAAAATGGTCCTGCCCTCTCGAATAGTTGATTCCATACTTGCTAATAAAGCACTTCCTATCTTCAGTCCCTCCTCTTCTGCCATTTTTAAACCGGTTTTCTGCTGTTTTGATTTCAGTAGCGAGGCCATTATTCGTGCAATCTATCATTATGAGGAGTGCTGCCTACTTCAGAGAACCTCTTGCAGCCTAACTGGAATCACTCAATGATTTGGATCATTAATATATTGCAAAATGACAATAAGAGCTGAAGTGAGGGGGTAGGCAGATGCAAAGTGCTGATGAAGATATATCTGCTCTGCTGTCAAAATTTCACTTACAAATATAGAAGCCACCATCGGATTTCTTTTAGCTAGAAGGTGAAGCTATAACACGCCTAAAGAGTATTGATTGTTAACCCTGTTGGTCTCAGTCTGGGAGTAGACTCAGAACCCTTAAGTCTTCTGCTTTTCCTCTAGTTTTTTGTTTCTGGATTTTAGTGTGAGATCTTTTAAATTGTTCTGCTACCAATAGGTTTTCTTTTCTTGAAGCTTTGTTTACTCCTATGATGACACTGAAAAGGACTTCTTTTTCTAGGTGTTTTTTCTTTTGCCACATGATTTTCTGAGCTCTACTTCTCCTTTTCATACAAAAAAAGTATTGCTCTTAATTAAATTTTCATAATATCAATTATTTTTTATAAAAGGATGCAAGCCTAGGAACAGCAGTAGTTCATCTTCTCATCTGCAGCAGCAGTGCACTAATCTTGTACACATTGGCATGCACACAGGGCGATAAAAAGTGACATGGTGTAACATTTCAGTGAAGAATTGTAGGCACTGGAGCCAAATCCTGTCATTTAAGACTTTCTGTGAGGAGTGATTTATTCTCAATTTGCCAGTGTGGGCTTTTTTGTGAGAGAGAGATTGTGTGTGTGTTGGGAATTATGCCTACACTTTTTAGGCATTACTACTGACTTTAAGTGTCTCTGCCTTCAGGTACCCAACCTGACGTTCCAGAGAGGCTTCATTCTTGGCACATGTATATTCAGTTTGTTTAGAAAAACTCTGCCTCAAGCAGAACACCCCAAATCATTGGTTTTGAGGATCTGTTACCTTCTGTTCTGAAGATGCCAAAGATGATGGCTCTAAGGGACAGTGCTTCAGATACCATGCTCCGATCTAGCAAAAGAACTTCCAAAAGTTAATATTTTCTCCATGTGTACAGACTTTTAATAGGCAGAAATCTTCTTTTGCTTCTAGAGTAGGAGCTAGGACAGAGGCAGATGGAAAAAGTCGCTTCACTTTTCACATTATTAGTCTTCTGAAAGCATAGATCAGTTGCCCAGAGCTGTTTCTTCCTTTTTATAGGCAAATATATAATCTTATTAATGATAATGGGTTTTTTGCCAACAGCATGATATTCTGTATTGTTCAGTTTAATAATCAGCATGAAACCTATTAACTGCATGAGATATGGTGTTGGAAATCTGGGGTAAAATCTTTGACACTTAGAAATATTAACTAACTTGTTTGCAGTACTGCAATCTCCTACAGTCAACATTCTGGCAATTACAAAGATACAAGCTCTTAAAGATAAGCTTTCTGTTTTGTGCTATGCCTGTGCTTAACCCTGTAGTCAAAATCCAAAGTAAGCCTTTTTGGAATCTGTGAATGCTTGGAAGAGTTTACTCTAATTTAATTTCTTGAGATTGTGAACATTTGGGTACCTTCTGGTTCTGGCTGAGTCTAGCAATAACTAAATCAACAGAGCATCTCTTCTCAAGCAGTGTTGATTTTGGGGAAGTAAATCAATTGCCCAACCAAGGATTTCAACTCAATTGTCTTTGGATGCTTTTATGTTATATTTTGTGTTCCTCTATTGCCATTTCACTTTTGGCTAGCAAGAATGTGGAATTAGACTGCTTTTATGAGTGGCTGTGAATGTTTCTGCTTAGAGTCAGTTTTCCTTTTCTTGCATGTGCCTGTCTCAGATGCTCGATTTCGCTGATGGAAGTTTGAAACTTCCCCTTTGTGAGAGGTCAGCGAAGCTTGCAATTTGTCACTTCAAGACATCAGTTCCTATAGCAAATCTCTCATTAAATTTTCCTTGCGCATATCAGAGGTTGAGGTCGTATGGCCCCAGGTTGTCTTGTCTCTGAGGGGAAAGCTAGCATTGGAGTATTTGATTGCTCCACCACAGTTGTGAATTTGAAGTCAATCTTTTCTGGTTTGCACTCCCTCTAGGGCGTATTTCCTCCTCTACACAATTTAACAGTGATTGGCTGTTTTAATAGCTTTTGAATAAGTTTGTTCTTAAACATGTTTCCCCCATCTCTCCTCCATGCACAGTATGGAGTTTGTACTCTGAATAACTTACTGGTTTGCCTTGATGCTTTCCATACCCTCTGCTCCCTCTAATCTTCTTTTTAAGTATAGCAGTAAGTAATTAGGGAATGTCATTTACACTTTACATTTCTGGTGCCATGAAAAGAATTGATGCTTATCATGGTGCCTTGAAGTCCCCTCATGACTTTCCTCTTAAAACTGTTCTGCTATCTGACAAGACTTGAATCTCTCTGTAATTACTTTCCCAACATTGTTCTGGTAGGAAGACTATCTGTAATCACTGACAAGTTTCCTTCTCATCCTTCCTGTAGACTTCCACTTACTGGAGCCTCTTGCTGTAGATTTCTTTACTTTCAGAAAATAGGCAGGATGAGGATGAAGACTTTCCACATCCATTTAGCTGTTTCCCCATTCACTGGTTGTGTAGGCAAACTTCAGAACAGTATCTTTCAGTGGAAGGCTATGGCTAGCATGATTTTTCATGTGCTTTTAATTTCTTTGGCTGAAGTAGATGAGATTTTAGCAAGCGAAATCACCCCACTCTTTTCTTTCTATTGCATGGCATTTGAATTCAATTTCTCTTCTCAAAGAAACCTGGTCTTAGTGTGTAATGGAAAGCACATCTATGAATTGAATTTGCTAAATATCATTCACACAAACATCAGGATATTCTCAAAATATTAACTTGTAATACTTTGTATTTTTTTAACAGAAAATAAGAAATATGGTTCTGACTTGTATGACAATACTGTGCTTATCTTCTTTTTTAGGCTGGCATTGGTCAGAGCCTCCATGCCCACTCTGGCAGGGGTACAGCACTGAGACTTGTGTGTTCACAGTGCAGTGGAATGTGCAGTCAGAAACACTTCCATCCCCTGGGGAAAAACAAGCTGTAGTGAAAGAGAAATAGGATTATGGCTCAGCTACAAGTCACTTGTGCAAATCCACAAAGAAATTGGGCCTTCTAACTCTCACTGATTAACAAGGGATTTGGGCACTTAAATCCTTCTAAGAGGGAAGTGGGAGGGGAGTTACTACAAAATAATTAGCAGTTACTTTGGTCTGGAAAAAAATGGAACCTTGTCCTGTTTTTCCTGTGCTTTCCAGTGTACCCTGACTTGCAGCAACTTCCTTCCCTTTAAGAACAAAGCAAATGTTACAGATTAGTGTTTCTTACTAAGCAACCTAATGTAGTTCGTTGTCTTTGCAAAATACATCCTGCAGCTTCTCGTATGTCCTTCTGTCTCGATGTCCTTCCCTGCACATGCTCTTAATGTAAGCAGTGCCTTAGAAATGTAGCTAAGAGTGCAAATCAGCTGAAGAGAAGAAAATTTGGAGAGACAGAGAGGCAGCCCTTAAGAGCAAGAAGCATAACCTGTTCTTTTGCGTGGGGTGTTTAGCTTTAAGGACACACCAAATGGGTGCAAACGCCCTTGTTGCTAGAGAAGCAGACAAGGGGGCCAGGGGCTGTTACGAAAGAAGAGGCACTAACACCACTGGTGCTGGAGAGAGAAAATTCAGGTTGACAGTCAGAGAAACATTTTGGAGTCTTGAGAGGTGTTTTGGAGTGCAGTGACTGCTGAATGCAGGCATCACACCAAAGGAGCAGGCACTTCAGTTAGAGAGGCTTGATCTTCCCCATCACCACCACTGTAGCTTGAAACAGGAAGAGAGTGTATCAAAGTCCACAGTTGAAGCTGTTCCTGCCTTGCTGTGAACAAGCGATGTGGTGTTCTCACAACAAATGGTCCGGGTAATTGAAGTCACCCTTGTGGACCAGTTCTGTTGGCCTGAGACTTCCTTAAGCAGCTGAAGTAAGGTTTCGTCAGCCTCTTCATCCTGATTAGGAGGTTGGTAACAGGCACTAAACGTAAGATACGTAAGATCTCCCTTGGTGATGACCCCTCAAATCTTGATCCAAAGGCATTTGATAGACCTTTTGTGGTCTCAGCTTGCCTCCACGCACTCAAATTTCTCTTTTACATAAAGTGTAACTCCATTTCCTCTTCTTCCCTTCCTATCTTTCCAAAAGAGTTTGTAGCCGTCCATTGTGGTCTTCCAGTTGTGCAAGTTTTCCCACTAAGTTTCTGTGATTCCTGTGACAACATAACTCTCAGACTGGGCATGGAGCTTCAGTTCCTTCTGTTTGTGCATTGGTACACGTGCACTTGAGGTGACTGGACTTAGGGTTCTTGCCTTTGGAGAGGGTACCAAAAAATCATGAACAAAGGGTACAAAAAAAAAAGGGGGGGGGGGGTACATGAACAATGGGATGTTGATTTTCCTCATCTTTTGTAATTGCAACATAAACAATCAATTTCTATCCTTAAATCTTTCATGGTCTGGTCACAGCATAGTATGGGAGAGACTGTAAGGGTCCTGTGCACATAGCTGTTCTAAATGCACGTACAAAGAGCTACTCCTGGTGATGTTGGCAGGCCTTCTAACTGTGTAGGTGGGGTGTCAAAAAGAGGGCAACTCTCTTCGGCCTAATACACAGGAGTTGAACTACTGAAACCTTCAATTTCTTTGAAAATCCATGCAGTGCAAGTGCTCCTGTGAAGTGCATTTGACTGAACAGGTTGCATAGTATTTCTATCCTTGTATTAAAAAAGAAGAATAATTTAATAGTATTAAAAAAAAAAAAGGGGGCAAGTAACATGACATTTGTCGCTAAGCAGAGAGGCAAACTATTTGTCTTTCTAATAGGAGCCACTGGGAAAAGAGACATTGGGGGAAAAAAATGAGCCAGAGGGAATAGGTTGATGAAAGCTACAAGTTCTAAGAGGGTTTTATTTCTTTGCTGCTTTGTAGCTCCTGTGGGTAGGTGAGTAAACCTGACAGTTCAAACTACGTTTTCCTCAATATCTCAAAATTCATTCGACTTCCCATGTTACTAATTATTTTTCCACCTGAGAATCAGCTATTTTGTTTCAGGCTATAGCAAGGAAAAAAGATGCAGCTTTATTACCAGGGTCAAAAAAAAAAAAAAAAAAAAAAAGAATTCTGCATCCTTCATGGCAAGCAGCAGAGCAGTTCCTGTGTTTTTTGGTGGTTACAGTAAAATCTTAGCACCTACAAGGTGGAGAATTTTGTCCCTCTTGAATGAATAAGCTCTGTTAGTTAAAAACTTACTGATTTCTATAATGCTGAATATATAATACATTCAGGGGATATTAATCAGCATAGAATGAGTAGGCTGGTGTTGAGAATTGTGGAAACCATGAGCATTAATTTAACTTTTTTTTAGAAAACATCATACAGGCATTAATTAAGTCTCTAATTAGGCATCCTATTACATTTTGCTTTAGAGAGGTTAAAGGCCTGGCACACATACTCTGTCAAATCAATGGGAGTCTTTACATTGATTTCCATGGGATTTGGACAAGTCACAAAGGAGTCGATCAGATTTTTTTTTTTTACAGGGTGACAAAGATTCAGATTCCAGATATCTGACCTACCCCATCTTTTCTTTTCCTTTGAGTCTTTGATGGTGTCTAAGAAAAGAAAGTTTGGAGTAAAAATATGATGTCCAGAACAACAGGTTAATGATTCAGTTGATCTGTGGAAGTTCTATTGTCACTGAGTAAGAAATTTAAATGGATAATTTATAACATGGATACAAACTCAAGTAGCAATTAGTAAATGTTTTGTATTTGTGGTTTAATAACAAAGGTGAGGGACCAGAATTGAGGTAGTCTAAGGACAGGCCTTCCTAAAGATAAAAGTAACAAGCGACTTGCAAACAGTAACTTGTGAAATTATTTATAGCTATAATTTATAACCAACCTTCAGAAATGCAACCTTGCAATAATGAAATGGGATTATTCATAGAGCAAAAGCTATACAGTAAGGTCAAAGCTGAAATACGGTAATAATATATTCTGTGGTTTTACAAGGTCCTAGAACACCATAAAATATAAATTCACACTACTTCTAACTGGCCTTCTGTGGAGCTGCCACTTTCACTACTAGTCCTGTGAAGAAATGGGTGCTGTAAGAGCTAGGCACAGGGGTGCTTGGTATCACTCATGGGGGTTATGCCTCAGGATTTTCACAGACCCCTGGAAGACATCTGTGCTGTACGGATGTTAGTGAAGACTTGCGTTTACTGTCTCATAAAATGTCTCACATCCTGTTATCAATGAGAAGATTTGATGGTTAATTTGAGGGAAAGATAATTGTAAATCATGACAGAAATTGTTTTGTCATATGTAGCAAGCATACTATTTTTCCCTTCGCCTATATTTTCAAAAGTCTATTTATACAATCTCAAAGAAAAAAGTCAATCCAACTTTCACCTTATAACGTATCTTAGTAATAGGTTTAATGTCCTTCTGGGTTCTGTTACATCAGTTAAGCACTTTTGGAAAACAGTTAACTACATTAGGAAATGTAATTTTTTTTTTTCTTTTGTGCTTTCAGAGGGCAGAATGCCATTTTAAAGTCAATTATGCTGAAGGTCTGAAAACTTAGTCTGCTGTATGAAACTTCTGAGATGTGGAGTGTGGAAGTAACAGCAGAAGATAGTCTCTGATCTGTCATTGAATTGCTTGATACACCAAGTATCCAACTTCAACCAAAAGAAGCAAGTGAGCCTCATAAAATGTTCTTGTGTAGGTAAGATAATTAATTTACCTCATTCTTTTTATCATCTTAGAGGAAGAGAAACTGAAAATATCAGTCATGAAAGAGTTGAACAGAGATCAGGTTCTGTCATTTCATTTGCGCATAAAGGTAGATGGGGTTTTTGCTAGTTTGAATATCTGTGATTGAACTACTATTTCTTAATACAATAAATTATTGTAATGTGATCAAGAATATCAGAGAGTTGACAACTTTGTCTTGTCCCTTGTCCAATTTGTGTCCAGAATTTCATTCTATTAGTGTGGCAGAGGGCTTGCTACTGAATGTACTCCCTGATATGTGGTGTAACATCAGATCAAAATAAGTCTTATCTTCATCCAGTATAGAAAAGGGTTGTCTGTCCATCATTAAAGAAGGACAGTTAATAGCAGGGGATGATCTGATCACAGATGTTTCTGTGATCAGGGCATGTTTAAATGAAATTGGCAGTTCTGATGCTGGGCTGTTTTCTTACCTTCTGTTCACATTAGCTGGCTTTGGAAAATGATTCCTTATGATTCTGTGTACTTAGCAAAAAGAATAATTTTTGTAAGTATGGTTCAGACTTCTTTCCGCCGTGAAAGACTGAACAAGAGTAATTTTGACAAAGGAGGTGTTAACTATTAGTTTGTTCTTAATTTTTCCTGAGCCTGGCCTGGCTTGAGGGATAGGCTAAGACACTTGGCATATCCTCAAGAACTTCCTTTGCTCAGATACGTAGCAACTTACTGCAGTTAAACAATGTTCTTGCTGTTTTCAAGGAGCTTAAACTGCATAGATAGAGCAGCCACTGGGAATTTGAATGCCAAAATGCATTAAAGAGAAGGGTGTCTGCAGTTCATTGGATGAGTCTGCATGGTCTATGTGCTTAGTCGGGGGGGGCACGGAATGACCAGTACGGTGAAAATATATCACTTGAACATTTGCAAACAAGGCTTTCTGACAAGATTATGTTGTAATAGATTATTAAGGGAATACCTGCAGAAATAAGGTTTTCTCTGTTTTCTATTTCCTGGAGGAAGGTGAAAAAGGGGAGAGGAGATCTAAAGCTAAATTCTGTAACTTTATTGACTTAATTGAAATTGCTGACAATATTAGGTGATGGAAGGAAGACTTGAATCTGTTTCTCAGTAACTTCTTCACTTCCCTTGCATTGAAAATATAATATAAAGTCATCCTCTTTTTTTTACTTTTTTTTACCTTTTTTTTTTTAGAATTTAAAAAGGAAACAACCCTTTAGCTGCTTACACAATGATTTAGATAACCATTGCATTGGGTTTTCTCTGATATTTGGCAGGTTTAACGAATTTCTCGGACATCTCATTTTCTTTGTAAGTGCCAATTATCAATCTAAGGTAATGGAGGATGTTTTAACATGAACTGTCGAGGAAGTTTATAAAATTATCATGTCAACACTGTACTCTTCCAGCAGAGTTAGAGAAAGATTACAAGAAAATGATATTGTCATTTAATTAAACAGTGTGCGCATTAATATTTTGCTATTACTCATTACTTACTCTTCATACTGGCAAGTGCTATCTGTCATTTTATGGTGTCATCAGTTTGTTGTGCTTGGTGACAGGCAGTTCCTTAGATGGCATGAAAACTTCAGATATTAAATTGGAGGTGGGCCTTTGTGTAGTAGCAGTGGTGATTTTTCTCACCCTCCTAAGTCTACCTTAATGTGATGGCAAACAGTGTTTCAGTCACAGTTAATTGTGCAAATATTTTAGACATGATTTCCTGTTCTCACTTTTTCAGCCATCAGTGGAAGGAGAACGGGTACCCTAAACTAACATCTTCCTGAGGTATAGTCTCAAATTGTCCATAGATTCAGGGTTCCAATGTTCTCTCTTGTAAAGTATTTAGTCCCTGTGTATCTAGTCCAGCCTCCTGCTTAAAGCAGGGACAGTTATAATATTAATATGATTCCAAGTTTTGGGGTTTTTTACGTTCCCAGCAGATCACAGGTTAATTCCAGCAAAGTGATAATTTCACCAAGTGTCAATCATTTCTTTAGAAATTCAGCTATTATCACTTTTATATGCTTTTAATTCACGGGTTAACTGTGAGAGCTCAGTAATGTATAGTGACAATTCTGTAGTCCTTTAAAATGTTACACTCATTATTATACCACCTTGTAACTTTCCTCATAGTTCCAACAAGTGCTAGAAATACTATTGTTATAAGTTATGGATCCCCAATGCAGGCATTTAATTTCGTGGTATGTTAAAGGCTATAACAGCCTATTAAAATGGGGGGGGGGGGGGGGGGGGGAATATTACTTAAAAAAAAAAAAAGGCAGCAAAATGAAATGCTTACTGGCATTTCTCCAAGAGAAAGTGAGCCATTTATCAAAACCCAAATCTTAGAGATAAGATTTCTTCAGGTGCTAACAATGAGAATGGTGTGGCCATCCTTTTCAGCAAACATTGACTACCATTTCTAATTCAGAAGAGATATCAGTGGCAGCTGAAGAGAGACTAAGCTCATACTGAAGTATGTATAAGATTTTCCTTTCATTATTATTAATAAAATAGCCAAGGAATTAGGACAATTAATGATTCTGCTCGTGTGTGTTTATAATATTGGCGCACAAACCTTTGAAGGCTTGCTTAAGTGCTTAACTTTGCTCATGTGAATTGTCCCTTTGGCTCAAAAACATGGATAAGGCCCTAGTGTTTGTGTTGGCCTTTTGGAAGCTTTCAAAATGCAGTTATCCCTGTGTGAACCTTGAACAGCACTCATAGGTTTGACTGAGAATCTGAAAATATGTCCCCATGCCAATAGAAGTGGCAGAGCACAGCTGCTTGCTTTTCAGCTCCAAAACCTTTGGGTTTTGTTTGCAGCTGTCTGTCATAAGTACTTACTTGCTTTGGAGAATGTAAATAACTAAAGATGAAAGGTGATTTTTGTATAAGGGAAAATAAGTAAATAGATGAAACCTTTACTAAACTCACTACTCTCCATAGCTGTCCGAGTACCTGTTTCAGTGCCCGCAGTGCCTGTAGCCAACAGGAAACTTTCCATTGGCTTTAGCAGACACTGTGCTGATCCCGGGATCAGCTGATCCCCTGTAGCTGTAAGTGCAAATGAAGAATGCTACAGAACTATCAGTGCTGAAAGATTCAGGAATCTGGAGTTAGGATTAAATGTTAATTTGTGTCTGGTTGGTATCATCTGGGACTTAGTCACAGAGAGCGTTAAAAAGGTTAAAAATAGGTTAAAATAAAAAAATAAACCCACAGCCTAAAAATCACTGAAGTCCTTCCTTATGCCTTCCCCAGGAGTACAATTCTGTTGTCCTTGATAATTAATGTATCATAATAGCACCAAATATGGGCTGAGTGTTTTACAGTCTAAAGCAACATACAATGCACAATTAAAAAATGTCAGATAAAATTATAAACTGATGAAGGGGGGAGCTGGAGAAGGCAGATAGGTGATATTCACAGGTGGTAATCAGGTAATGTTGTCACCTCAATTTTTTTAACACCTCCATGATGTCTTGGAGGTACTACAGTGCGAAACAGCAGTTAATAGTGGCTTGGCAAGTCAAGACATGTTGCTGAGCAGGTTCCATCTGAGTTAGTTCCTTGGGAGAAGTTGTAAAGAAATTTGAAGATGGGGGTGTGGCAGCTGGCAGAAAATACTGAGCTAATGTGAAAAGAAAGTCTTTGGTCACCGTCATTCCACGGTAATAGTAAGAGCCTTGAATATGAGTGCAAGCAGCCTCAACTCAGAATGAATCAGAAAGCAAATCAAAGTGTCAGTAGTTAAGGTGGGAAATAATTTGTGGCTTTATCAGTGGAGGAGCTGTATGTATAGAGGGAATGTGGGGCTATGAATTGGAGACAGAATGATTTACTACAGCAGGATTCTTTTGAGAATATAATGAGCTTCTGCCCCTAAATTAAAACTTTTCTTTAAAGATTTTGAATCCAAAAATAACTATCAGGGGAGTTTCATAAAAGCATTAATTACTTTCATTCCTAAATCTGACGGTGATCCAAATTCATGTTCCAACTACCATCCCTTTTCCCTTATAAATTAAGGTTGCAGAGCTAAATTATTGGCTTCAAGGACTGCAAAGGCAATTTTCTACAACATATCTCATTCCCAAGTTGAATGTTATACATAGATTATGCACAAACAATGCTGAAAACCTTTATAGCAGTATCCCTTGAGCCAGTAAACTCTTTGTCTACTAAACAGAATTTCCTAATGACAGTGTGAAAGTATGTGACTGCCTACAGTGGTATTACCTCTTGTCTACCCCTCCAGTGCTCTATCTTTGGCCCATAATTGATACAACTATTTTTCTCCTTTCTTATAAGCCTACAAATACTATGATTTTTATGAGTGGTATTTCCTCATAGTCCTTAATTATACTTTTTCTTCTGGCTTTGCAAAGCGTTTTTGCTTAATAACATAGATTCATATAAGACATAGATGTGTCTTTCAGATGTATCTTCTATGTCAGTTGTCACTAACTTGGATTTTTTTTTTTGTTGGGTTGGGAAAAAACGTTGGTTGCCTGTGGGAATTTTGTTTGAATAAAACAGGGAACTGGTATTGCCGTAATTCAAGACAAACTTCATCCGTGTCATACCCACATGCTATTTATCCTGTCCACTGATAGAAATAGAGTGGGTTTTTTTTCAGACCAAGATTAGTGCTTACACCTGGGGACAGCTGAAGTTGCTCCCTCCTCATGTCAGGTCTAAAATATCCTATGCTTATCTCTTCTGTAAGATTTCAATACAGAGGTCTCTCTAGCTTCCGCTTGTTTCTTTGACATGCTAAATTGTACTCTCAGTTCAAGTGTAGGGACAAGGAAGCCATGAAGAATAGCAACTGGATGCTAAGGATGGGACCCTGGAATACATTCTTATTTTTCTTCTGGTTGTTGGTGGTGGAATAGTGAAGGAGCATCTCCCTGCTTTAGCTGGGACTTCCGGACTGGTGCAATAGTTGCAGGTCACCTGAGCACCATGCTGATGCCTGCACCTCGGCTGGGCATGTGTGTCCTCTGGCAGTGAGTCTGTTTAAACCAGGATCAGAATGAAATATGCTAGATCAGCAAAAACTTTTTTTTTCCTGTTTGATTACATTATTCCTTTTCTTTCTGTTAGATTTTGCCAACATACCAATATAACTAAAATATCACAGACCTAAAGGGCCTGTGAACAAACAACAGCCGCTTCTTGGGACTGCTTAGCTTGGTGCAGACCCAGCTGGGCTGGTTTTACAGACCTAGGTCTGAGAAATAAATTTTCTTTCTAGAAACTACAGTTTGGATTTGAGCCCCTGGTTGGTGTCTTGGCCTACTGCTTGGCATGTGTGTGTTTATAGTCTTGCAATCACCGTCCTCCTTGTTTTTACACAGAGTGAGAGGCTCTTTGGTTTTGTACTTTAGTTATATCAGCAGTTGGGAACAGATTCTGGATTTTTACATTTTTCTGGTTGATGCTGGAACAAAGGTTAAACTTAAGACTGCTGTTGCTCTCTAAGAGCTGTACCCCTGTTTTCATGCAAATATAATAGTACAAAAGTTAATGATACTGATGACCTCCTGGCATAGTATCATTCTCCCAGAAACGTATGCTTAAAAATGAGGTTCTGAAAAAAAAAAATTCTCTAATTCTACAACTGACATATTTTGAAATTTCTGAAGATGTTTTGCAATCCAGAGGTATTTAAATCCTACCTCAGTATTTAACTTCCATTGAAACAAATGAATCCTGGAATAACTTGAAAATGTGGGCTGTATTTTTAAGGAGGTATTTTTTAGGTAGTACAATGAGGTTAAGGGTTTAACAGGAAACATAACTTGTATCTTTCACCTTTTTCTATCTCTTTGGTCTTGTATCCACTTATTAAAATATTTAATATTTAAGGTTTAAGAAAAATGCACGTGTGTTTCTCTAATCTGGACCCATTCTGGAAAGCTCCCAGTAACTGGGACACCTGAATGGTATAACAGTTTAGCATAATGAGGCCAAGACATGCACATCAGAGGTACTTGACTTGAGGCTATCAAAATATATGGAACTAGTAGCATGAAATCTTTTCTCTTTCAATACAATTTTTTTTTTCCCCGGTCCAGCATTCTTAGCACGGTAGGTTGGCAGCAGCCTGTTTCCCAAACTGTGTGTGAGCCCCAAACTCTTCTGACCATTGAATACTGATTTCCCTTGGTTTTTAAGCAACTCATCCACCCTCTCTAGCATTCGTTCTGCTTTGAAAGGCGTAGATGGGATGGCAGAGCAGTTTACTGCAGTATTCGTATGTATTATTTGGGAACCAATGAGAAGAAGAAATAACCTGAGATCTTTTGCAAGGGAATAGGGAAAGGCTTGTTTACCAGATCTCCCATTTCTGGCAAACAGCTGGCTGTAGTTTTAATAATGAGCTGCCCATAATTGGAATGTATTTAATCCAAGTTAACACACATGGACTAAACTTGCTAATTGGGAATTTCTCTTTATAATAAGCACATTACTCTTGCTTTTTCAAGTAATGTTAACGTGCTGATACAGCAGAGAGAGAGTGCACCTCGCTACATGAATGCAGCTAGCAGGCCCCAGTGCATGGTAATTTTTGAAGAAAACATATGGTAAGAGTAATGGCTGAAGTCTGTAGACAGCTTGCCTAAATTACAGTGCATCCATTGAAACCAGGACACATGCTAAGCTGCTGAAAGCAAAGAGATGTCATTAAAAAATGATTCATATACCTTTGCCTTAATGAGTGCTCACACTTGAGGATTGTCAATTGCCTGATCAATAGCTTCACTGCTGCACAAGGCAAAATTCTTAGTACAAGTGAAATATTTCCATTACAGAGGTGTGTTAACTTCAGCATATACACTTTTGCCTTAAAGGAATTTGAAAGTAATTTTTTTATATATTTCTGAAACTGGCCTATATTTGAATCTAGTAAATAAACAATCATGCACTGCCATATGGAGCAGTTTCATAACAGCACATGGTGAGGTTCTAATGAGTTTTACCATACTGTGCCTGACAGGTGAATTTTCAACTTTGATTACAGGAGGCCAAAAATAATTCATCCAGGCCAATAAAGTTTTATTTAGATAAGTCTCGATTATTTTTGTTATCAGCTGTTAAGAACTGTTCTACCCTAATTTTCATTTTCAGTTGCATAGCCTGGCAACAAGCTATAATGGGTATTTATTGGGCTATCAAATCCACAGAGACTTGTTTACTTATCAGAGTACTGCAATTGTCAATATTCTGTGGTCCACTGACTGCTATCTTTAAACGGTGTCATGTTTAGGAGTTGTTTTCAAGCTCAATTCTTAAACTTTAAAAAAATACTTTATTAGTAGTAAAATAGTGCCTGGTTGACCCCATTATGCCATCCAGGGTACAAACAGAGTAAAAGACAGACCTGATACCTGAAAATATGCAGACAGGCTTTTGTGCTTGCTGACGAGCCCAAACATCTCCAAAGCAGAGACAGCCAGTCTCAGAGCTGCTGCAAGTGTGTGCCTCTCTATTGAATTAATGGCAGCATGAACTCTGTTAACGAGACATATTGTGCTATTGAAGGATTACAATGTGAAGCAATACAGGTGCCGCCACGCTTAACCGGAGCTGAGTTCTATCTACTGCAACACTGCATATCTTGGAACAGGCGAAAACAGGACTGATAGAGGAAGGCTTAGAAATCTTGTGTTAAGCCCATGTCAGAAGCTGCTACTAGCTTAGATCTGGCCCTCATCTCCTGTAATTGAATAATGGCCTTAAACCCTGAAGGCCAAGTTATATGACCAAGGCAAAGCCACAGAGTTATTTTTAATTAAACAAATAAATAAATACCAGTTTGCTCCATTTTTTACCACATGAAGACATGCATGTTAATATACTGTTTCAGATAGTCCAGTTTCTGTGGTTTTCCAGCAAACTAGGGCAATGAATTATTCACAGAAGGCAAATGCAAAGGGAGGTGAGTGCCGCCTAGACCTCCTGCAGCTGCAAGAATAAATAACTGTGCTGTAGTTCTTGCCTTAAAATTTGTAAGAGTTTCTTCTTTGGTGCTTCCCAAAAATAGCTTAATGTTCTTGGAAGGCTGGTCGGTCTCAAACTTCTAAAATTTCACCTTAGTACTAACTACTGGGTTTTAGCTATCTTGGGTAAAAAGGCATCTTGATCTCTCAGAGGACCTTTATTCCCATTGCTCTGTTCTTCACTATTCTTTTCTTCCTTCCTTTAGTGTTCAACAGGTGAAAAAAGAGAATTTATGCCTTTTCACAAAACTGGCAAATAGGTAGGCATGCCATTCCTGCGTAGTGTGTGACATTTTATGCAAAGCTTTATCTCTGACCTTTCTTTTCTTACCCTTGGTTCAATTTCTTTCTGCCCTGGGGTTTGAGACAATGAAAGTTAATTATGACTCCTGTTAGGCCCTTTGGGGGGGTTGGCTCTTCATAGATACCTACACAAAAAAAGTGACCTTGAAGGTCCTTTTTCAACAGATGTCCCCTATCAAACTTCATCTGCTTTTTCTTCCTTTTCTTACAGCAGAAATTTTAATTTTCTGTTAAGTAAGGTCATGTAAGAATTCAGTATGAATAAAAATTATATGAAATAAAAGTTTATTTATTTATTATCCTTTAAGGAATAATAATCTTGGGATTCCTGCTCAAGGAATTCAGAAATCTTTGCCTAAAATTGGGATTACCTCCGAATCCCAAAGTGGAAGTCTAATTTTCAAATGCGTTCCCAAAGATGCTGAGGTTCAGGCAGACCTTTAGGTCCTCTATTTAAAAATGAAATAAAAGGGGGTTTCCATTGGTTTCCAGAATTAATATGAGAATGACTTGGGTACGTATTTGAGAGTATCACCAGTGGCTTGCAAATACTTTTTCTTTGCATTCATGACCTGTGTTGCGTTCTGGTGTCCTATTTGAGGATTAAAAACTTAGGATAAGCAAGGAGCTATGAAATTAAACCAGTGTATAACTGTGCCAATCTTAGGTAGTATCTCTGAGGTAATTAAGAATGGAGCAACACAGTGATCAAATCAAGGTTGCAATTAAAACTGAATCAACAGATCAATGGGTTCAAATGAGAAAATCATCATATTAATACAGCAGGTAGTCAAGTAGAATTAAGAAGTTGGCACTGGAGGGAATTTCTGTTAGCTTGAGTCTTAAATTGCAGGGAGAGATGGGAAACAACTCTTTTTCTTTCAGCCTGAGATTCGATAGCCAGAGATCAGGGACCTAAGAAAGCAGCACAGGAATGATCTTTCTGATCCCAAGTTTACACCTAGTGTTTTCATCCAGTATTTGCGACAGTTTAATTTTGGTTCATTTTTAGAAGATGCAGCTTGTCAAAACTATTTTCTTTTTGTCCATGGTTTTACAGATTTACTTGTTCTTACAGGTTATTGATCCCTAGCACTACAGAATCCACTCGTGGTTTCAACCATGATCTCTGCATTTAAATTAGGTACAGTGGTAGTATTTGGACTGTTTGCTGTTAGCTTCTATTAGTAATGGACCTTGAAGTCCAGTTCTGAACCAGAAGGAGAAAAGAAGAGGCAGTCCTTTTCCTAGGGTCTTACAACTAAAATATAATGTAACAAAAAGTATTCGGGAAATCTCAGGGAGCAAGGTAACTGGTTTAAGTGTGTGACTAGACTGAAGTTGCTCAAAATCATAGAGTGATTTCGCTTGTCAGATCAGACAACCTCCAGTTTTCTTTTCAAAAAGAATCTGTAGCAATTAAGCATAGCAATACAGCAAGAAGCCTAAATCAAGAACACACACAGGCTTCGGGCACTAATAAAAGATATGTGGATTCTGTGGCATGAAGACTGAACTTGATCATTCAGTTAAGAAAATGGGATTAATTCATTAACATGGATGTGCTCAAAAATATAGTTTCATGAAGAGCCTCACTTACGGAATGTACAGTTTCTGTGGTGCTCTTCTAGAAGGCTCCTTCAGCATCTTGTACTGTGCTGGAGTTCAGAGGCAGCCTTGCCCTGCAAAGAAAGCTTTTCTGTGGGCCAGTTTAGTCCCTTCTTTTCCAAATCTTTGGGAATGCCCATCTCTGAGATCTCCATCATCCTATTAATTTTGTTAAAATATGCTGTTAGTCTGCAAAGTTACCAGAGGCATACAGGCAGTGCACTACAAGGCTTGCCTCCTTAGGAAAGAATAACAAGATCTTTTTATGTTTTATTGTAACAAGTTCTCTTCCTCATTGAAGTATGCATCTTCCCAGACTCAACAGGATATGGGCATTCTTTACAATTCTTTAAAAATATTTTGCCAAATAGGTTAATTTCAAGATTGAAACGTTTTTTCACTCATATAAAATAACTATAAACACTGAGACAACTTGTATGTGCCTGCTTAGCATGATAAACTTGTTTTGCCTTTCCTGTGTTAATGGGGATGGCCTTTTGGAAAGACTGTAAAGTTATTATGTGAAAAAGAGATTGTTTAAAATTCAGCATGATCTGGGGAGTTGGGCTGTGCTTCTTCAGTCAAAATGATGCCTACAAATCTTGCCATCTTAATTCAGAGACCAGATGCAACGCAGGTCAATTTAATTTCATTACTGTCAGAAGGTCTTCTGAAAAGATTATAATGTTTGCAAGCCACTGCCCGCTGCAAGGTGATGCCACATGAGGAGAGTTCATGGGGGACCACATGCAGGAGTGAAATTAATTAACCCATGTCAGCATTGGAGAGTTAAAAGCAGACCCATAACTTCTTTGGTTGCTTGCCAAAGGCAAAGTAATAATCAGTTTAAATTTCCTATACTGTTAAGAATCAACACGTAAGAAGTTAAATGAGTAGTTTTTTTAAAAAAATTGGTGGACATTGTAACAAAAAGGAAAGACTGAAAAAGTAAGAGTAGGCATATTTTTATTTTCTCTTCTTATGGTACATGCTTACTAAGCTTAAGCTAAAGAAATGCAGCTGCGGCACTGGATTGCCTATGATATCTAATTTTCAAACAGACATAAATACTACAGAACAACTTGTCATTTTAAAAGGGTAAACAGAAAAATCATATAAATTAAGTGACATTTAAGAAGTTCAGGGTTTATATCACAGCCACCAGGGAAATCAGAGACCTAAGGAAGAAATGTTTCTTTAGAGCATTGATGTAATCAGGCTTGGGAGAGAGAGGTTGGGGTTTTTGTTTGGTTGGTTTTTTTCCTAAATGATTGTCCAAATAATTTAGAAGCATAATTTTGGACTCAGATTGTCACAAAGGATTAACTCTGTTTCTTTTTAATTATGGATCCTGCTTTTGGAATTCATTTTTAAGTTGATTGAAAATTAGTTCACTAAAGCAGTAAAAGGCTAAATGCAATCAAGTGACTGTAAGAAATAAAAAGCTCCACTGAGGCTCTGGTTTTTTGAAAACAGAAGAAATAGTGGCAGAGCAGCAAAGATTTTGTTGGGTTCATACCTAAGTGTTTACAAGGCCAGCAGAGCCTGTAACTGGGGTAGAGGAACACTTTGATCACCTCCTGAGGTCCAACCAGAATATATGCTATAAGGCTAAGTCTGTCAAATGTTAATGAGTATCTTTTCCAGAGTGAGGCAGTCTTTTTGCAAAGGACCTTGAGTCCATGAGTTAAGCACCATGGTGTTGTCTGTGACTAACTGGAACATATAGTGACAGCAGAGTCATATTTGAACTCTTCAAGTATGCTCAGGGCCAAGGTCTGCTTAGGCTGGATGCGTTGAGACTGGAAGGGAGGAATGGGAGTCTCGCACTAAAACTTTGGAAGGATAAGTATAACATGGGAGAGTTTCCCCTGAAGTCATTTGGGTATTAACCACACCTTGGTGAAATGTAGCCTGAGAGGGGCGTACCCCCTGCCCCCCGCAGTGGGTGGGGGTATATCCTGGTGTGCAGTCAGGCTTTTGCTGAGAATAGGCCAGGCCTGAAGACCCCTCCTAAAGACACGTGCCTGTTTTGGGGCATGGCAACAAAAAAGAGCTCTCGCTGATCAAAGGCATCCCCTCTGGTATGCTCATGACTGAGCAGCAAGGCACCCAGAGTGGGTACTTCTCCCACAGCTTGCTGCGTGCAGGCTGTAGCAGCTGCTGTTACATGGTATAAGCACTGTTTCCTTTTCAGTCTGTAGTGGGATGCTGCTGAATCAACAAGCAGATGATGAGAAGAGCAAGCAAGGGGAAAGGTCACCTCCCATACTGTCACAGCACATCAAACAGCTGGCTGATATTTCTAACACACAAGTGCAGGAATTCATCGTGCTTATCTCAGAACAGTGTTCTGCGCACCAGACAGCAGTTAGGGCCTGTCCTCGCTGCTGGCATTTATCATGTTAGAAGATGACCTTTGAAGGATCAAGTTACCAAACACCATGCTGGCCGCAACTTCTCAATACGTACAGCCAAGAGCTAGCTGTAATGCAGTGTTACGCCAACGTGCTTAGCCCAAACAGGACCAGAGCTTGACCTCAATACAGAACATGACCCATTCTTTGTTGTATTATCCAATTAGTTAGAGTCATTAATTTGTCTCTTTAAGGTCTTGTTTTAACAGGAGACAGTCTTATTGCCAAGATAATCCCTAACATTTTACAAACATAGCATTATAGACAGTTCTGATGAAAGGCACCCTCAAGGGGGTTGACTAATCCTCTCCCTATCCTAAGGCAGGATCAGCAAGACATTTAAGCTTTTCATGAAAGATATTTTTCTAACCCATCTTTAAAGAGAACCTATAATTCTGGGGTGAAGGATGGTTTATAAATCCTGTCCCTTATTCTGTCTTTCTCTACAGCTTTTTTTTTTTTTTTTGACTCATTTCATCCAGCAAATTTTTAATTACTTATAGTAGAAAGAATACATTTATACATTGCTTATAAATGAGTTATTCCTATGTGTCTTACTAAAAGATTAGTCATTGGCTTACAGTCCATTAATTAATAAGGTGAGACAATCTATAGTAACTTCCACTGATGTATTAAGAGCTATCTGTATACATACCATTCTGATGCATCTTACATGTGTACCTTCTGATTGTTCACTTAGAAATCAAGTCACTCCACATTTAATAGAATAAGTGCTCAAATAAAAACTTAAAGTCTTTCCATTCAAACTTGTTTTTCATGAAATCTTTTATAAAAGCAAAAAAAATGCGCCTCTACTTTGTAGACTGCTTATCTGAAAAATAGACTACACTTATACTTTTCTCAGAGGCTTTTTAAACACAGGTTTTGTGCAGCAACTATATTATGATGTTTGGGAGGCAGACCTATGATCTTTTCTGGTCCTTGTTTGCTTTTTATCAGTGGCATCTCTGACTTAGAAGATTTGTAGTGCTCTCATATACAAAATTATTCGTATGTCAGCAGAGAAAGTGCAAGCTTTTTCTGTCCTAGAGGGTTTCATAAAATGTTATGCAAGTGTCAGTTACAGATGGAATTGGTAACACTGCTTACTCTTAAGGTAGTCCAGCATTTGGCATTTTCACTTGCCAGGTTTTAATTATTCAAACAAAAACTTTTGATGCAAATATTTGCTTCAGGCTAAGTGTTTTAGAGAACTTTCAGGAAAAATAGTTCAGCTGCATCCAAGAGTAGAGAAATCTGAGGAAATGAAGAGATTAGCTTTTCCTCATGATAAACAAAATATTTAAATTATTTAATTAGAAATGTTTGCTTGCTCTTTGTTTAAAAATTGCAGAGAGATTTGCTATTACATCAGAGATCTGTCTTCTCCAGCACCTTGAAAATTCAAGACGAGTTTCTGAAAAGCCTCGACCTGACCATGCTCAGTGGCTGTGCAGTGGAACAGGGTCAATGAGTTCTCCAAGTAGCTTCTGCTGTTGGCCTTTGAGGGACTGTGCAAGGTCATGGCCATCTAACAAACCTGTTTAATTTGCAAGAACAGCAAAAGGAATTCATAGTATTCTCTGTACACTTTCTGTCTGTCTAGTAGGTATCCATAGGGCCAGAATTGTTCTTTCTTTATTCCAGTCTACAGGTAATCTGGTGGGAGTGGGCACTGTGGTTTATTCAGCATTTCCCAGGGGGTGAGACGGGCTATTGCTGGGCACCCAGGTGGCCCCTAGCCACATCTGATTGCTAGGGTTTGCTCTGTCTTTTACTGAGAGATGTGACTCATACCTTATAAATCATCAGCTGATTTATATATATATATAAAATGTTAAAGAAGTCCAACCTGTTTATATTTGGCTGTTACACATTTGACCCACCTGATCAACATTCTGCAAGCAATAGGCAATGGCAGCATTTGTTAGGATGAAGTCTGTTGGCAGAAACTTGCAGAGGGGTCTGCTGAGAACAGAGCAGGGATATGGGCAAGTACTTGCAATGGTTTTAAGCCTAACCTTGCTCATCTGGTTATTCTAATGTTCACTTGAAAATAAAATGAAAGCTCTCTGGATTCAGTCCAGAAATTGTCTGTGTTGAGCATGCTGCATCACCAGACTGCAGGGACCGCGCAGGACTTATGCTGGCAGCTGGAAGAAGCAAATGCAGAAACACTTGTGGTGTTAAGTACTGAATCAGAGAACAGGGAGACAGTGAAACCCTCCCTGCTTTAAGCACTTGATCCCTTGTGATGATGGTCTACTTATTGTTGCCAGGCACCTCATCACAGCCAGGGGTAGAAGTCTGTGCTATGTACCCAGATCTCTGAGAATCGAGCTTGAGGACTCTTTCTCGTTTGATAGAATTTCATGATTCAGGAGTTGTTTCATGAAATTTGAGACTATTTTCTCATTATAGATATATAGACAAACAGCCTCACTCAGATTTGAAAAGGAACCAGCTAGCTAATACCTGCAAACTTTTGCATGCTGGACCGTACAACCTTAATAACCTTCTGAATTATTTATTTTTCAAAATCTCATATAGCTCTCAACATTTGTATCAAATAGGAACCATAAGGGAAACTTGGGCAGTAGGACATAGTAGCAATTATCCCCTGTGCTGCTCAACTGTATGATAGCTTAGCTAACCAGTTTTTGCTTTAATGGAGATTGTACTGACTAGTGTTGCTTCAGAAACTTGTTTTTTCAACCTTTAGTTGTGCTATTATGCAAAAATGCCACCTCCAAATCAAACTGCCTGTTACTGACACATAGCAAACTCCTGATTCATTTGTAGTTCTGTAACATGGAATTGCATGACCTTAGACATTTGGGTCCGTTTGAGACATTCATTACTTGGGTCCACATTTATTGTCATTAGACAATAATACTGAATAGTAATGTCTAAGTTTTTCTACTTAAAGTGTGATACCAGTGTATTTGGAGTGGAACACGATATCCATTTTCTTCTTAAACTTGAAAAACAAAAGCAATTACTTTGCAAATCAGCATACATCACTGTACAAATACTTTTTTTTTTAAAAGGAAATCATGATGAGAATGCTGTTAAAAAGGTGAGCTGACGTGCTGGTTTTACATGCAGGAATTTGAGACTCTCTGAGAGTCTGCTAGCCAGTGCTAGAGCATACATCTGTGTAGCTAAAGGATGTGGCTCTTTAGATGTTTACTGCTGCTGGTAGTTAGAAATTCCCCAAATGAGCAATATTTTTGCTATTCTTCTGTTGCACCCGAAGTGGCTCTGTTTAAGATGAGAGGTGTTTTCAGAATCAGGAGCTTATGTGAAGGGATTTTCTGGAACTGAGTTCTGAATCTAAGCAAGTATGTCTGGTTTTCACAATGCAAAATTAAATGGATTAGTTTACTTAAACAGGCTTTCAATTTAGCTTGGAAAGACTGTGGGATTTGAGTAAACAATTATGAGTGGGTTTTTTTCTTTTTAAAAGAAGGTCTGTCTTGTATTATTAAAAACAAAAAAGTACATTTCTCACTGAAGAAGTATCTTCCAGAATGTGTACAGGCTTTGTAATGCACCAGATGATAAAACAAGGAATTTTATTTCAATATATCTGTCTCCACAGTGTAATGTACGTTAGTATGTGTAATGACTGCAGGGACTGGTTAGATGTGTGACAGAACACACAGTACTGTGCAGTTACCTTGTTTTAATTACCTGCAACGTTTTTCTTCAAAATGTAGAAAACAATAGAGACAATAATCCGTGAGCAAGCAGATATGTGGATGCAAAAGAGACGCGTACAGTATTCCTCTGTTGCTAGTACTAAGAAAGAAAGGTCATGAAAAGCCCCATAAATAGCCTCTATTACCCAGGAAGAATGCCTCAGTAAGTGTCTGACAGAGAGATCCCCAGCTCCCAGCAGCCATTAAGGCAGACTTTCACTTTCAGACATTAGAACATAAAGCTCCTTAATGAAAGGAAGATGTTTTTAGTCAAATTGTTTTCATTTAATATTTGTTTTCTCCACTTGAACAAAATGTATATGACAAATGACTGACTAAGCTTACAAGAAAGATCGTTGTTAAAACGGACAGTTAGAATCAATTTAAAAAAAAAAAAGATTCCCATTACACTATTTAAATGGAAACAATCCAGACATCATTAAAATAAAGCAGGATTCCTTCAGGGAGAAATTATTTCTGGTTTGATTTCTGTCAAAATGACTTTGACTTTCAGAATACTTTTACAAAATGTTTTCCTGAGGCTTTGCCTTTGTGAAGGGTTTTTAAACAAAGGAGCTATTTGCGACTAAACAGAAGTAATCTGATAAAAGATTGAATTCAAATTAAGTATGCTTCTTTTTTTAATGGAAGAGGTTCTTTATTATTTTATTTTGTTTTAAGACATGTCACCTAATCAGCACATAAATCTTCATAGAATTCATCTGACAACCTCATTAATTTCCTGTGAATATTGCAGTGCAAAGAAAGGGCCATAATTTCATGAAGGTAATTTATTCTAAAATCAGGTGCCTCATATTTTTAGTTCCGTGAGTTTGTGTTGTAATGAAGCTAATCTCAGTCATAAACACATCCTTGTGGACACAACACAGTTATATGCTGGTTCTGGAGAAGGCTTGATCCTGCTCTCACTCGTGCGACTGTGAATCAGGAATAACTCCAGTGAGGACACGTGAGGGTATGAACAAATGAACTTGTATGAAATGAGGGGCTATAAGAGCTTCATTTATGTCTCATTGTGGCTAAAAGTAGTGTAAAGGACCCTAATCATGACCATGAAACCGTTTGTCTATCAGTGTTTCTGTGTTAGAGCAGCAAAAACCTGAACTGATGCAACTCTGCATCAGGTCTTCTGTGGATACCAAAGCCGTTTCCCTAGCCTCTCCCTCTTAATTTCACGTTCATTCGTTAAAAGTTCAGCCAGTATCTGAAAAAGGTGAACTTTCTGATGAAAAGCACATCGCCTAGGGCCTGATTTTCAGTTCCTTTGTGCCTCGGTCACTTATATTTGTGCAACTGAACCTGAACTTTTCCGGTCATATGAGTAAAAGATTTTTTTTTTTTTTATTTGCATAAAACAAAGCAACAAAGAACAGATATTTCTGTTTTTCTCTCAGCTTCTGTGGAAGCTGCTGAAGGGGATGATCAGGTTCTCCTATTGCCATCCTGAGTCCAGTGTTACACCAGAGCTGCACTGAATGTGGAGATACTATAGCCTCTCCTTGTCTATTCTTTTCTGCCCTACAGTGGTATTGATCATTTTCTGAACTGTAACTCCCTATAATTTGGGCAAATCGTCTATTTAACAGTGTTCTGTAATAGGTTTGATGATGAAGGTGCTTATATAACATATATAGTATTGTTGTCATAAGTAGAAGGTAGGCTATTCCTAAAGCATTGGAGCTTTGGTATAAATTGATATACATTACTAAGCATTAGCTATGGAAAAATCCCAGACTGTTGCTGGTAGCGAGCTAAGATTTTGATGAAGCGTGGTTCATTCCGTATTTCTATAGCTTATGTGTCATCTTCAAAATTCCACCCACTTTTGAATGTTGTCATTCTCTTAATGCTGTTGAAAAGTTTGGTGGCCACAAACTCTATGCAGCCATTAAAAATAATGAGATACAATTTCAGGAAAAAAGGAGCAATTTGTGTGAAAGTGGCTTGGGCTCTAAGCAAATGCAAAGAGAGCCCATTTCATTGTCAAAAAAGTTTGAGAAACTTCACATGCAGAGTGTACATAAAGCATCTTTTGGACATGATTTTGAAAATTGCTAATATTTGAAACCAGCTGGTGTAACAAGGTTACTGAGGTGAGGAGAGAACTGCTGCCTGGAGGACATGTATTAGAGAGATCAGAAGATGTTGCAGGCAAGCTTCAATATCAGTAACTATTTTTTACAGTAATTTCATTGCAACATTGACCACTGAGAAAAACCACACGTCATTTAACCAGTTCTGCAACTTCTTTTTCCCCCACTTTTAATCTTCTAGTGGAGGCAGCTGAATAATACCTTTTTCAAGGTAAGTGTCTGATGTGCTACATCAATCACTAGAATTCCTTCTAAGATCCACATTATACTTTAAACCTTGACCTTAACAGCTATATCAGCATAATAATTTTTAGGTAGCTGAAGGTTTTAATACTTGATCAAGAGACAAGGTGTTGGGGGCTCCTTTTATGATCCATGGCAGGAAGGAATATGATTCCGTTGCTCCCCCTTGCATTCTTCTCCATCATCAAGCTTTTAAAGGCAAATAGCTGTGCAGCATGGGTGCAATCTTATCTGCATGGTAATGCTTTATTAAGAAATAATAACCAGTTTAGATGAATAGGCGTTAAGCCATTTTGGAGAAAGGTGTTTGGTTTCCAGGCCAAGTACAGCATGGAGAGCAGCAATAAAAATTTCATCTCCTTACCCCACGGTAAGAGAAAGCTCTCTTTAGGATGTTATAGTATTCCAGGCTTCAAAGCTGTTGGATGTTTTCTGAGGCTGAGAAGGAAAAGTGGAGCAGTGATTCTTTCTTATTTTTTATTAAATGGTGGTTTCTGTAGTGTTGATGCATTAAGTAAGTGGTGACCACGCATTGCACGGAGGCTACAGAACATCTTTCAGATCTTAGCAAGTTTTGGTCCTAGAGGTTTCTTCTACCAGATCCATTCACTAGGCTCTCTTGTGAAGATGTCTCGCTTTGCAGCCATTTTTGAATGTGTAGAGTCAATTCACTTGCGAGCTGTTCATAATGATAAGTTACTCCTGTTTCCATTAGGGATGATCAGATTTTTTTCAATATTTGTCAGGTTTCTGTGATTTTGTTTTGGGGCTTGGGGAGGGTCTCCAAAAGTTAATATATTAACCAAGACATTTTACAAAGAAAAGAATAATTTTGAAAAACTGGTTAAGTGTCATTTTTACTGTCTCTGTCATTGGGGAACGAGATACTAAGTTTTCTCTTATTTAGTGCGTAAGGCGTGCAGGCTGTAGCTACAGTAAACACAGTTCAGTAACAGGGACTGTCAGTTTGGCCTCTGTCATTCCAGGCCAGGACTCTCAGGTTTCAAGCTGGCTCTACGTAACTGAAGCAGTCTCTGTTTGAGCAAATTGCAAAATGTGGGTCAAGGCTTGCTCTTGATTTCAGTGGATATATTTCCACTAACATCAGTGCAACACTGGCCAGGATTTGATGTCATAATAGTATTCTAACTATTGTGATAAATAGATTCATTTGCAATATTTATACTGCTCTATGAGGGACAGCAAGTTCTCAATGAAAATAGTCCTGTTTCGTTGCAGGTTAAAATTAATATGTAATAGGTTGCTAATTCCGTCTGAAGTTTGTGGGTTACTAGTTCAGAAGTTAATTCTAAGTACTACTCAGCTTGACACAGAGTCAGGCTACATTTTTTTTTTTCTGTGAAGTAGCTCTGGAGTTAGCCCACAATATTGCTGTAGTGTTAAAAATGGATGTTTGAGTAGGGATTTTCATAGCAGAAAATTATTCTTTCAAAGCATGTATAAATGTGCACTGCATGCACTTTATAAAAGGAAATGCTTTTCTGTTGTTATAATCCCCTCTGCTATTTCTAGCAAATATTCATTTGACTTGTAGGCTGATCCATTTCCATAAAGCTCCTCTGTCCTTAACAATCACGTCATGCGACTGTCAGAATCCCCCGTTTGTGATGAGGGATGGTTTTCTGGGCTTTATCTTGTCACAACCATAGTAAAGCATCAGACATGCGAAAGTAGATGAGTGGTGAAAAGAAGAAAACCTTTGGTGCATTTTTCCATTTTTAGATTTCAGTGATTAGGAAAATTATGAAGTGTATCTATAATGGCATATTTCTGCACTAGTTAAATGCTTTTTTGTGCTCTGACACCTGTGGGGTTTTTTTCAGCAACGTAAAATGTTTCAGTAAAGGTAAATTTGAGGAAGGGGTTGATTTGTTTTTACATACATTTTATAATCAGACTGAAACTTAATTATTCTTTCTGTTGATTGCTACATGGGTGGCTTGAGTTGTATGTAGTACACACATAGTTCAAGATCCTTAGGGCCGTGAGGAGCAAACTTACTGCCCTGGACTTCAGGAGAGCAGACTTTGGCCTCTTCAGAGATCTGCTTGGTAGAATACCATGGGTTAAAGCCCTGGAGAGAAGAGGCACCCAAAAAAGCTGGTTAATACTCAGTGATCACCTCCTCCAAGCTCAGGAGTGATGCATCCCAACAAAGAGGAAGTCTGGCAAAAAAACCAGCAAGCCTGCTTGGATGGACAAGGTGCTGCTGGACAAACTCAGAGACAAAAAAGAGGCCTTCAGAGGAAGCAAGGACAGGTTCCGTGGGAGGAACACAGGGAAATTGTCCAAGCAGACAGGGATCAGGCTAGGAAAGCTAAAACCCTGATAGAATTAAATCTTGCCAGGGGCATCAAGGGCAACAATAAAAGCTAATGTAGGTAAGTCAGTAATAACAGGAAGACTAGGAAAAATGTGGACCCTCTCCAGAATGAACCAGGAGACCTGGTTACCTGGGGTATGTAGAAGACTGAGGTATTCAGTCTTCACCAGCAAGTGCTCAAGCCACATCACTCAAGTGGCTGAAGGCAAAGGCAGGGACTGGGAGAATGAAGAACTGCCCACTGTAGGAGAAGCTCAGGTGACGGTCTAAGTAACCTGAAGGTGCACAAGTCCATGGGATCTGATAAGATGCATCCGTGGCTCTTGAGACAACTAGCGGAGGAAGTTGCTAAGCCACTATCCATCATATTTGAGAAGTTGTGGCAGTCTGGTGAAGTTCCCACTGACTGGAAAAGGGGAAACATAACCCCTATTTTTAAAAAGGGAAAAAAGCAAGACCCGGGGAACTACAGGCCAGTCAGTCTCACCTTGGTGCCTGGCAAGATCATGGAGCAGATCCTCCTGGAAACTATGCTAAAGCACATGGAAAATAAGGAGGTGATTGGTGATGGCTTCAGTAAGGGCAATTCATACCTGACAAATTTGGTGTTTCTACGACAGGGTTACAGTGTTGGTGGACAAGGGAAGGGCAATGGACATGCTATACCTGGACTTGTGCAAAGCATTTGACACTGTCTCACACAACATCCTCACCTCTAAATTGGAGAGACATGGATTTGACGGATGGGCCACTCAGCAGATAAGTAATTGACTGGATGGTCACACTGTAAGGGTTGCGGTCAACGGCTCAATGTCCAAGTGGAGATCAAAGATGAGTGGTGTTCCTCAGGGGTCACTATTTGGATCAGTGGTGTTTAACATCTTTGTCAGGGACATGGACAAGTGGGATTGAGTGCACCCTCAGCAAGTTGGCTGACAACACCAAGCTGTGTGGTACGGTCGACACACTGGAGGGAAGGGATGCCATCTGGAGGGACCTTGACAGGCTTGAGGAGTGGGCCTGTGTGAACCTCATGAAGCTCAACAAGGCCAAGTGCACATGGGTCACGGCAATCCCAAGCACAAATACAGGCTGGGCAGAGATTGGATTGAGAGCAGCGCTGAGAGGGAGGACTGGGCGGTGTTCATTGATGATAAGCTCAACATGACCCAACAATGGGTACTTGCAGCCCAGAAAGCCAACCGTATCCTGAGCTACATCAAAAGAAGCATGACCAGGAGGTTGAGGGTGGCGATTCTCCCTCTCTACTTCGCTCTCATGAGAACCCACCTGGAGTACTGCATCCAGATCTAGGGTCCCCAATATAAGAAGGACATGGACCTGTTGGAATGAGTCCAGAGGCAGGCCACAAAGATGATCAGAGGGCTGGAGCACCTCTCCTTTGAACACAGGCTGAGAGAGTTGGGGTTATTCAGCCTGGAGAAGAGAAGGCTCCAGCAAGACCTTATAGCAGCCTTCCAGTACCTAACAGGGGCCTACAAGAAAGCTAGAGAGGGACGTTTTACAAGGGCATGTAGTGGTAGAACAAGGGGTATAATGGCTTTAAACCAAGAGAGTGTAGATTTCAATTAGATATAAGGAAGGAATTCTTCACTATGAGGGTGGTAAGATAATGGAACAGGTTGCCCAAAGAAGTTGTGGATACCCCATCACTGGAAGTGTTCAAAGTCAGGTTGGATGGGGCTTTGAGCAACCTGGTGTAGTGGAAGGTGTCCCTGCCCATGGCATGGGGGGTAGAAATAGATGATCTTTAAGGTCCCTTCCAACCCAAACCATTCTATGATTCTGTGAACTTCTTTATGGTTGTTTGTACAAAGTATTTTTCTTTGTGTCCAAGCTGAGAGCAGTAGGACATGGTATGAGCTTTATCTCAGCACGCTTACAGACTATGTTGGAAACCACAGGATTCCTCACTGCATTTAATAAATAACACATGTCATCCATCTATCAGCTGAATTATAGTGCCCTGCATAAGCTGAAGCAGTCAGCTGACCTGTTTATCTTCACCCCCCCATCTACCAGCTCTATTCGGTGTGAGCAGAGTTATAGACATTTAAAAAAAAAAAAGCCATTAATAGAAGAGAGGCAGAAGATGATGAATTAAGGGAGCCTCCATTAATTTTTCATTTTGACAGATTATCGTCTGTCAAAAGGCAGAGGAGATGTTTCTCATACACAGAGCCAGGGAGCTCGCTCTTTGTAACACAGACTTATGTTTTTCCCATGAATTAGGTAGTGGGCACCAAAAGGATGAAAAATTCATGACAATCTATAATTTACATGCTAGAAGATAAATAATGAACTAAATCCTGTCATTAAATTGGTCTTTCGTTTTTTCTTAATCCCTAGCGTGATGAATCTGATTCTGCAACAACATTTAGTATAAATTGATTTTTTTTTTTTTTTTTGGTGGGGGGCAAAGCTGTTTAAAATACTTTCTGTTATAAATAGCTTGAGCAGCACAGTACATTGCCTTAGGCTGAATGATATGCCAGCCTATTACTGTAATAGTACATTAAGATTGACGTTAATTAATGTCAATATTAACATCACCTTTTCTAAGCCACATTGAGCTACAAAAAAAAAAAGCCATAAATATTGTAGGGTTTGGTTTAATTAACTTTGAGTTTTGTTCAAAAAAAGAAAAATCTGACGTATTATGAAACCTTCTTTATTCAAATGGTATTAACACGGATAAATGGGCATTAGAATAAATAGGGGCTTTTCACATCACTTAATGTATGTCAAGGGACATGACCTCATTTCAAACAAATGTGTTTTTTTCACATAAGACATTAGGGTAAGTGAAGTTTCACTGTGTATAATACATAATAAAAATACAAGCCTTAAAAGAAAATCTTAACTATTTTAGTTTGTGTTGCAGGCTGCTTACCAAGGGTTGGTGGAACTGTTTAACTTCCTTTGTGTGGCCCTTGTAGAAGGCAGAGGAAAAAACCACAAGTCCTACTACATGAATGTTACAAATTAGTTTCCTCTTAATTTTTTTAACTCCCTCTTCTTTTTGTTAGAATGTTGTGCAAATACATGTGTGGAAAAAAATTGTTTATATATATGTACACATGCACACACAGAGTTACATGTATAGAACATATGCTTGATCAAGCTCAGTTGCTTTCTATATTATTGTCTGATCTGATGTTCACAAACATTGCAGAGCTCTCCACAGGAACTAGACTGTTTCTCTAGTCCTACAAATAATGACTCTGATCTTTAGTACCCAAATGCTCAGAGTGGCTTAACCACCAGTGCAGGCCAGATCTCTGTTGAAGACAATGGGACTTCCAGCAGATACAGGGGTTTGCTTGGGTATATGTCCCTCTCTCTAGGGTATTGAGAAATATTTGGACTTGCATCCCACTGACCTGCATTTTGAGGGAGGACATCCTTACTGGATGACTCCTGTTTCAGATGGGTTTCTTGTCCCTGTGACAACTGAGGCACAGATCAGGAAGAGCAACCCAACACAAAGCCACATTGTGCTGTTCAAAAGTACCAAGTGAATTAATCAAAGCAGAGCAAATCCTGGTTACGACTGGGTCCATAGCCATGGCGGTTCCCCTTCTGTTACCTTGTGTTCGTACCTTGTGACTGTTGCGTGCTGTGAGATACACGCTGGCTCTGCAGGGGAGCTAATGTAGCGTAATGCATTTTAACTTGTGTCTGTAGATGTTCTTTTGGCTTCTAGCTTGCAGGAAATACCTCCTAATGAGTTGCCATAAAGAAAGCCAAGCTAATGACAGGCTGATTTAATGCAAGTTCATGCCATTAATTTCTAGGGATTGGTAGATTGAATGAGGTTTCTGAAGAGTATTACAAAAATGTTTCAGTTAATTCTAGCCATTATCTGGAGTAATGAGCAGTAGCTGCTGTGCATGGCCTCCTCCTCATCATGAGGGTTTTGGGACGCTGTACCTGAGGCTGGGAGGCTTTCTACGTGCAGCCCAGCACCACACCACCTTCTAAGACCTGCCTAGTGTCATTGGGATGAGTATGTTGGGTATATTGCCCCACCAGCTGTTTTTCCCCATGTAGAGGTGGTGGCAGTGGTAGATGTCCCAGGTGTCAAGCGGAGGCTCTGTGGGGAGCGTCTGGCTACCTGGAAGCTGCAAGCTGCCAAAACAGTTGTTCTCTTTTTCTCTCAAGGACATTAGAGACAAACTGGTCCAAATCATCTGATGTACCAGATTTCAGTTCTAGGTGTGTTTCACATAGGCACAGAACTTAAAATTCCTGACTCTTTTGCCTACTTAACCTTACAGACAACTGGAGCAAGAAATGAAATTATTAAAAGCACTTAATTTTCAAAAGGGTCTAAACCTGGCAGTGAGTCTTGGCCTTCTAAATCATTCTTGTGGCACTGTCTTTAACTGCTTAGAAAACCACTCAGAACACTAGATTTTGGGTTTGTTCATAACATTTTTTCGATTTCCATTTAATGATCAATCTCAGCCTCATGCTTGCCAATCAGAACCAATCAGATATCTGTCCATTTTTTCTGGATTTATTGAGAGAAAAGGGTTTCTTTCATATGTTCCCATAGTTACTGAACAGACTGGGGATTAAACATTGCATTTCCCCTGCTTCCAGCTCCAAGGCTTTTTCCAAGCACCACATTGCTCCCCAAACTTCTGGTGTTTTGGGAGACCATGCTGTTTGGGCTTCCCCTGCTGTCCGCTGCTGGCAGCTGGTCTTGTTGCCAGAAGCCCACAAGGCTGCCAGAGAGCACCCGACCTTGCTCTCCAGAAAGTGCTGCCCCCACCACAGCTTAGCTGCCCACGGGCATTTCCTGGGGTTTTGGCACAAATCACATTGTTTGCATTAACTTACTGCAAAACAGAGCTTGACTGAGTCTCTCATCTAGAATGGGCGGCCATTATCAGCCCACCAGGTTCAGGAAAGTTTCACTTGGCTGATGTCGGAGCAGTATCTTTTGGATGGAAACCAACCATATTTTTTTTACATTGAGCCCTTCTCAACACCACGGCTTATCGTGTTCCAAAATCCCCTGGAAAGTTGAGCCAGAGGGGACATTATGCTGATTTACACCAGCTAAGGATCTAACCTAGTTCTATAAGTACAGCAGTACATTTATTGCTCTGATTAGCAATGCCTGTCATGGCATCACTATGAAACAAGACAGATGGAATCTCTCCTTGCTGAACAAGGTGTTCTTTAGCTTGTGCTGTCTATACTATTGGGATGAATGGGGACTGAATTTCATCCGAAGTCAGTAGGATTTTTTCTGGCATTGATGTCCTCCTGGACAGCATTTCACTCGCAGAATATGTAATATATTTTTAACACATCTGGGCTTTATAGCTTATTTCCTGTAATGTGTGGGAAATATTGGTGGGCTTTCAGTGCAGATTATGCTTTTGTAGTTGTCCAAATTATCTTGGCCTATTTAAACACATTTAATGCTATTTTAGGCTTGTTGGTATTCAGATTGCTCACTGCTTTAAATGTAGCCTCGGGGGCCCTGCGGGCTGGAGCTAGAAATGAGGTTCTTGCTATGGAAACCCTGTGGAGTCATATGGTAGATAATGGGATTGATCCAATTTCCATTGAAGTCTGTGGTGGCGGGATTGAGTCCAGTACATTGATTAAAACGTTGTGCTTGCTCATGAGACTAGGTATGCGATCAATAAGTAGAATGACATGAAATATCAGAGGAAAATGTAGGCAACACTTTCTCTGCAAAAAAGTGTATACATTGTTTCAGCACTGCCTCACTGTCCTGCATATATTCATTGCTTTTGAACCCATATAAGCACCACCTTTAAAAGTTAATGATTGATACGTATTTTCTCCTGACTCTCTTTAGAGTCAAATGTATTTGTCACATGGGATCTGTATTTAGACTTTACAGGGTAATGGGCGATTGACATGGGAGTCAAAGTCTAGATGCTTTGCCTTGAATCCCAAAGCAGTGTTACAGTTCAGGCCTTTAAAGCCTTTAAGATTTAGTGTCAAACTGTAAGGTCTCTTTCTGGTCTCTCTTGTTGCCTGTTCTCCCTGTGTTGAACACAGCTAGTCTAAGATATCATCCTACTATAAATGTACTTTTGGGTTTGTTTATTTTCTTTTCTATAAATACACACTGAATATTAATGTCTGTGGAAATTAATTGTTTTTCCATTTGATCTTCCTTTTACTATATTGGCTATTCTTTAATTATTTTTTTAAGACCCTTGAAAAATCAAGTACTTTAGATACTGGCTTCTTTATTATATTTTTTTTTAATCCTGAGTAGGAAATCCTTATGATTGTAGCAAAAGATTATTTATTAAATTCTTCAAGGTTTTGGTAATCTTGATTACTTTTCAAGATTAGTGAAAAGCAAAGTCAGCTTGCATAAGGCAACAGTAGCTCTAACCATTTCTTGGCTAACTGTAAGGAGAAAAGAACATGTTACAATGCTGACTGAACTTCATTTCTTGTAGAGCAGGTAAATTTGAAGTACCTCACAAGATTTATGGACCTCCTAAAGAAACTTCATAGGTTGTTTGAAAAGTTTTTCCTGCATCCAGACAAAGTTTGAAAAGAATACTCCAAATGGGTATTTCCAATTTCTTCCTTTTTGAATTTTTGCCAGTTCACTCAAATGGACCAGGACCCACTCACAGAGAGCACTGCAGCAGGAAAGGGCACTCAGGAAGATTTCATTTTAGCTTTCCTAATGGCATATTTCCATGTGTACATGAGGCAAAATCAGAACTTTGTAATTAAAAAAAGCACTGTCCTTCTTAAAACTGTTCACTGTGCTATTGAAAACTGACTAGCATTGGGAAGCCGCTAGAGATGGTCAGTGGATGAAGCCTTTGCAAGGCTAAATTTAATGATATAGTATCTTGCTGAAATCAAACATACACAATTGGATTATGAGGGGTTTTTTTGACAACGCACTGTTAACATCCCAGTATGTAAAAAGATGAACTGGCAATGCATTCAGTATCTTTTCTAAATGATAGTGTATATGACCAAATACACTGTGTAGGGTTTTGACATTTTAGCATAGTTCCGTATGACATATAATTTCCCTTTTATTGTTCCTTAAATTAAGCCACATAATGTGCATTATATGCATTCCTAGAAAGCAAAAAATATTGCAAAGTTTAGTAATGAAAAAGTGGGGCATCCATTTCTACAGTCTTACTCAATGATTTGGGTGATCTGGCTATAAGAAACAGGATTAAGATACATGGTGGTAAGGCTGGGATTTTTTCCTATAAAACATGAATAGATAACTATATTCACATCTTGAGGAGAATGAAGTTGGACCATTTCGAGTACTGGGGAAATTCACTCCTCTATAACTTCAGCGAATAATGTTTTCGGCAGTTAATTCCGATCTTATATCTGATAAAACCACTGTTGAATTTGATGGGGATGTTTGATTGGGATATTTAATGGGAATGTAGTTAAGCCAATCTGATTGCTTCTGCAAATTCCAACCTTATAAAGTCTTAGAAAATATTTAAATAAATCAGATCAAAGTAATACACTGTGCCTCTGGAAAATGAAACCACTATGTATAGGGAGCAGATTTCAGCTGTCCATACAGTTATTGTCTTTGTCCATAATATGTATCTCGGAACCAAGCCATAGATCAGTTTTCCACTGTGCTACTGCGGTGCAAACAGAGGAAAAAAGAAAGAAAGAAAGAAAGAAAACTCGGTTTGCAGAAAGTGGCTGCTATTTGCAAGAAGACTCGATAGAAGGTAAAATAATGCACAGAGAAAATTTCAAGATGAAAACAAGACCTGATGTTAATTAAATGAGTGACAGCGTACATAATCAACTTATTGTTACCTTACTGACAGGACAGAGGTTGTGTACTGTAGAAGCAGTAAGAACAGATAGTGTTGAATACAATGGAGAGATGCATGTCCAAGCTGACTCTTACAAAGAAAAGAACAAAGTTGGCAAAGATCAAACCGATCATGTTTCCAGTTTAATGTTTTAATAACTGTCACTGTCAGTTGGAAAGGATTGCTTCTTCAAAGATATCAAGCCTTTCTGTGAGTAGCAAGATGAATATTCATATTGCTTGGCACAGATGGAAAAAATAATGATTGAAGAACTTTGGAAAGACAATGTGAAGCTGATGAAAAATGCACCTGCAATCAGCACAAGTTTTAGAACTGTGAAGCAGAATGGTGTGAGGCAAGGGAGTTGTTTATCATGTTGGAAGTAAAACTGCACAAAACCTTTGGGGTTTGCTTGATGGATACTATACAGGACACTTGGAGGCTTTTGGGACACTCCATTAACTTTGCATCCTAAAATTTCCTTGGGAGCATATTTTCTCCTGATAACAAAGTAATTTTAATCTAGTGAAGGACAACAAATGTGACCAGCATGGCCATTTAGAAAAAAACTCATGGAAAAACACATAAAAATGTAATGTGGTGGTGACAGATGACTTAAGCATTTCACTTGCTGAAAAACAGAAAAATTTAAGCTCCTGCAAAACAGAACAATGAAATCTCGATCTTGCAGCAAGAGAGAACTTTGTGAAGCTTAATGGGAATGGGACCTCTTTCTCTGATTTTGTTGGAATATAGTGAAGATAGCTGGAGGTTTAATAAGGTCTACATAGTGTGCATTTCTTAACACTGATGGAACCTGAACCCAATTAAAAAGATTATGTCCATGTAATAACAAGCTCAGTACCACTTGTCCACAAAGGGCATCTGGCTAGAACCAGAAGTCAGAATTATTTTTTGTTTTCTTTTATTCTTTTATAAATTATAATTCCTCATGACCCCAAATGTTACTGTCTTCAGAATACTTATTACAGTGATGAGCATTTGGGGGAACAAAGTATTTCTAGCGTAGCTGCCCACATTACTTTTTTTTTTCTTCCCTGACTTAAATAGATAAAATACAGGTCTAGTCCTGCTCCCATGGCATAAACCCCTGCATTCTTCAAGCTCTGACTGGCAAAAATGTAGCAACAAGGCCACTTTCTGTTGTTTGTAAAGTCTCTTAGTCTTGGGACTCATCTTTTGTTGACAGATCCTCTTCTGCATGTTAGAGCATCTACAGTCTTCTCCACCGAATGCTTCCATGGGATTATTTGTAGCACAGGGACTGGAAACTGCAAGGAAATATCTTTAAAAAGAACCCACTATTGTTCAGCTGATTTGTTCTTTGATGGTTCCTTTTAACTGGGGAAACTCAACTGTAAGGTCGTTCACGCTGCTTGGGCATGAGATTTTCATCTTGATTTAAAAGAACTGTACTTCATTTATAGAAAGACCATGAAGACCCAAAAGATAAAATCCTGCCCCACAGAAGTTTACTGTATCTAGAATTGCTTTTATTTGGGTTGGAATGTGTTAAATTATGTTTCTCTTGTGCTAAAAACCCCACATCCCTATCCATGCAACAGCTGTCAAAATATGCTATTCTGAAAGAAAATATTGAGGGTGGCTAGGAAGTCTATGTGAAAGTCTGTTTTAAAATATTTTTTAAAAAACTGAAATAATTGTCTTGCAGAGGAGAAAGAGTCTCAAAATTATTCTACAATTAGCATATTCAGCCTTGCATACAAATGATTTACTTAAGTGTCAACCTGCAGACTAATACAGATATATTTCAGTCAAGAAGAAGGGCAAGGAGTCTTTATCACAGTGCTGTGAATCTGGACCCTAAAAGAGTTTGGAAAAACAGACAGCAATTAATTTTGGCCTTCAAGGATTATCAGAAGGCTTCACATAAATTAAGAAGAATGCCGTGGAAGTTAAGAAGGTAGGCAACTATGCAGCAGTAGAATACCAACGGCTGTCCTTGTTTATTGTAAAATAAAAGGCTCAGTTAAAAGAGGAGAACAATGAATTTCTATAAGCATATGAAGCTAAGCATTTGCCATTACTCTTAATTTGCTCATAATAGAAGCAGACAAGATCTTCCTTTGCCTTTTGAAAATAAATACTTTAATATGGAGAATAACTTCTTTGTTGGTCAATACCAAATGCAGTGCTCTGATATAAAAAAAACACTAGCACAGCACTGAATTTTCAGGCATCTGATAATTCAAGAGGAAAAAATGAAGAAATATACACCTTTAACACCAACTCCATTTTTTCAGGTACATTCCAGAAAAACACCATTGAAATACTTTTTGTTACAATTGAACAGAGAGATCCAGACGTGAGCATACTAATATTGAGATCAAACTCTGATGTTGACTACATGAACAATTTGTGTTGATTCTGTTAGTGTCCATGTCTTCATACAAGAGACTTTGACTCTAAGATGAACCTTAGGATACTGCTGATGCTATTACTTGCCCAATTAATGCGTTGAGAAATCTATGACTAAAAATCACAGTTGAGACATGTACGAATGCCATCTTCTAGATTCTGTATTTCTGTTTTGTCCTGATCAGAATTCCTTCAGATCGTGAAAACAGGCATTACTGCATAGAAAGAGAAATTAAATAACTGGGTAAAGACCAATCAAGTGCCCTCTGCATGTCAATGATCTGTTTTTATGTGATCTCTTAAGAGCCACTAAGTTATCATCCAGATTTTTGTCTTAAAATTAGTATTAACAATAACATCTTCACATTGTCGAGTTGAGCTATCAGTCTGAAGAACTATTTTTGGTTTGGGTTATTTATTTAAGTCTGAAGTTACATTCTCACAACAGTACATTCCCCTTGGGGTATTGTTATTTTTGCTAAATGAAGAAGAAACAACATTTCCGATAAGAACATTTCATGACAATAAAGTTCTTTCTTTATGGTGAATTAAACTGCTAAGTGTTCATTTTATGTTCTGATCTCAACATTACAGAACAGCACAATTCCAAAACTTAAAGAGCCGAACTGTGTAGGTTTTGTACATCACACTGCTACTAAAACTAATAAATTATCTAAATTGGTTTTCAGTCGAGCAATGACCACCCAATTCAGCCTCCTTATTACAAACACAAAACCCCACTGATTTCAGTGGTGTAAGCGAGGAGAGAACTTGATGCTCCATTCCAGCCCTGAATGCTATAACCAGCATACTGAACAGATGCTCAAGTAGAGGGGTAAGGATGTCAGATCTTGCTGTCATCACTCTTGAAGTCAGGTTCATTCCT